>NW_026944625.1:0-169142 GCF_034702125.1 Engraulis encrasicolus
GTGTAACAGAAGAGGGCTGTGCTGCTCTGAGTTCAGCGCTGATTTTAAACCCCTCACACCTGACACGTCTGAATCTGGATAAGAATAAACTAGGAGACTCTGGAGTGAAGACGATATCTACCCTACTCAAGAATTCAAACTTTAGACTACAGATGCTGTGGTAAGTAAAGAGACAGCGTGTGTGTGTGTGTGTGTGTGTGTGTGAGTGAGTGAGTGAGTGAGTGAGTGAGTGAGTGAGTGAGTGAGTGAGTGAGTGAGAGAGAGAGAGAGAGAGAGAGAGAGAGAGAGAGAGAGAGAGAGAGAGAGAGAGAGAGAGAGCTTGTGTTTAGTCTGTACTTGCTGCGGGATACACACATGCATGCACAATTATATTGCCATGTGGATGTTATGTCAGCTTTGCATGTTAAGTTTATGGTAGCATTGCTGCAGAGTGCTCAGACTTTAACACTTTATTAAATATGTGCACTCGGTCACACACAGCAAGCATATCCTGGGCCTATCTCTCAACCCCTGTGTGTGTGTGTGTGTTTCTGTGTGTGTGTGTGTGTGTGTGTGTGTGTGTGTGTGTGTGTGTGTGTGTGTGTGTGTGTGTGTGTGTGTGTGTGTGTGTGTGTGTGTGTGTGTGTGTGTGTGTGTGTCTTACAGTGATTGGGTGTGTGTGTGTTTCCGTGTTTCTTACAGTGATTGGGTGTGTTACTAAGTGAGGTGTGTGTAAACTCTGTGTTGCAGCAGACTATTACACTATTTGTCATCATAGAACAATTTCATTCCACATTTACAGTCACTCTATTATTTCTATTATTAAAGCCCAACTGGGAAACTCCAACTCCCATTGTCATTGTGACACAGCACTCCACAGCACACAATGAAATTGCATTTATGCCTCACCTGTGCAAGGGGCAGCCCCCAATGGCACCCCTGGGGAGCAGTGCCGCGGGACGGTACCATGCTCAGGGTACCTCAGTCATGGAGGAGGATGGGGGAGAGCACTGGTTAATTACTCCCCCCACCAACCTGGCGGGACGGGGGTCGAACCAGCAACATTTGGGCTACAAGTCTGACACCCTAACCGCTTACCCACGACCGCCCACTCATTCATTGTCTTAATTACAGTTGTGCAGAATGTGTGTGTGTGTGCGCTTGTGCTTAGTCAGATGTGCGTGTGCAGAATGTGTGCGTGTGCGTGTTTGTCACGAACGGCCCGGGGATTGAAACCGGGTCTTTTGCATAACTGGCAGACACTTTACCACAAGACCAAAGAAGTGGCTCAAATGCAGAGGGAGGCAGACAATGGAAGTCAGGTTCAAAAGTTTTACTGTGTCAAAAAAGGATGAATCAACAAGGCTAAAAGAAGACCAACATGTCACAAAAAAAGATTCCGATTCAGATCAAACAATGTCCAATATGCAAAAAGGTTCAAGGCAACAGGCAAGATCAAAGCAGGGGCGATTTTAGGTTATGATCTTTAGGTGGGCCGGGCCCCTGGTGCTGACAGTGGTACCTGACAGAAGTACCATGACAGAGTAAGCGTTTCATTTCTATTTCAGATTTGAGATTTTGTTTTCAAAAGGCTTTCAATTTTAAATAACAGTTCACTCAATGAAGGACTACCCACAAGTCATGACATTACATTTCCCCACACGAAATCTAACTTACATTATCTACATAGGTAATCCTTGTGATTGGTAGCCTACTGTGTGTCATATATGCACTCTAATGGTTGGCATAGTTCTTATGTGATTCGGAGGAAAGAAAAAGAGAGAGGAAAATATTATAAAGTATAAAGTATTATACAGAGTAGATACAAAGCCAGATGACAATGAAGCTTTTTTTGTCAAAACATGCTAGCCTAGGCAGCTAGTTAGGGCAGCTCTACAGGTACAGTAATTTGAACAGGAAGCTTGTTTCATCATTTGGCAGCATAGGCCTAATGGCTAAATGCCATTTCACCTTGTATGGATTTTACCATTGGCACAACAAGTAGAAAAGACACTGAAGAACTAAGATTCCTAATTGGATGATATTACTGTACTATATCTGCGATATATTTAGGGCTAGGCCATTGAGTGACTTAAAAATAATCAGAAGAGTTTTCCCTCTGTGCGCTCCTTGCACCGCAAATCACAGTTCCAATCGGTAGCTCAATAGATAAATAGCATATTCATCGTGGGTTTTTAAAATCTGACATCTCCTTATCAAGCAAACATAAAAATAACAATGAAAACATCCCTGCCCAAAGTCATGCGATTATGGGAATCTCGCAACAAGGTGCGCGCTCCCTGTCACTAAATGGACAGTAGAAACGGCACGGGCACCAAAGTCACTCCTGCTCATTCCGAGCCAGTATGTTCCAATAAGAGCAAAGTAAGGTCCAACCTTCACACTTCCCAATCATTAAAATCAGTAGGCTAAGTGAGAAGTTGGAGAGCCCGCATTCTCACATCATAATTAGGCTTACAGCATCACCAAAATATGGATAAACCTCATTTGGGCGAACCTCGACTATCAATGGAATGGTGACTCGCAGTATAATTTTCAGCCAAGATTTGCCCGCGGTTCGCTAGTCCAACGCAATTGCTAAAGCATGTTTCATTCCCTCGAGTCACAACTTCTAGCTAAACGCTGCCAGGCAGATATATAATGTTGACTGTCCTGATTGTAGCGTAGGCTATTAGTAACAACCCATATTTAGCACTATGTCCTCATCATTTGTCCTCTGATTTTTTCTGATACGTTTGCAAAAGAAATGGCATGGTTTCCACAGTAGGTTGATGCGCATTGTATTCCATCCGTATTTTGAATCCCCTTTCTGTTATCTTGCTACCTCAAGCTTTTGTGATTCTGACTGACTCACCTTGTCTTGCATGAAGTGGTCAACAGAGAGCCCCATAACACCGGCGAAAGTAAAATTGTGAGTCGCAAGGCACCACCTCACAAGATCTTACCCACCGCTACCTATGTTAAGCATATTTCACGGATATCCACAACCTAATAGTGGACGTTTTTAATGTTCTTTCATGGCAACACTTTTTTTTAACCAACGCTTACAAAATTATGTCAGTTATGATGACAATCAATGTTATCATAGTCCGCACATAGCACTGTATCCTACACCACCTTATTGTGCACACGTGTAGTGTGTGCTCCATACCTTCTCATCACAAGAATATGCGCCGATTTGGGTTCTGCCTCGGCTGCATGATAAATCCAGAAACTACTTTCGCAAAAATCATAACTGAACACAACTCTGGCGGCAGGCAGTTGCATGAAGATGCAAACCAATCAGAAGAGGTGTAGCAGACTCGTCACAAGACCTTTCTTGAAGATCATACACAGGGTTGCCAGACGGGGCAGTAGCAGCAGAATATTGCGCAGGGGCAAAGCGACTGCGCAATTGCATTCATTTCCAATTCACAAATAATATTTTAAAAGGCTCCTGAGCTAGTGGGGCCGAGCCAAGTCACGGTGGGGCCGTGGCCCCACTAAAAATAGCCTAAACTCGCCCCTGATCAAAGTCCAAACAAAGTTTAAAAAAATCAGTCTCCAAAAAGTCAAAAACATCCAAAGAGCAAAAGATTCAAGAAAGCAACAGAGACTTACAAGCAGTGTGGTCTTCAGGTGACAATTAGCAAGACTGAGCACAGGCTAACAAACAGATAAGAGGAGGCTTAAAAACGAGATGCAGGTGACATAGTCAGGGTCAGTTTTCCAAAAAGTTGACACCCTGAAGGCAAATCATGTTAATTTTCGGCATACAACTGATTTAGGGGTATGAAAGGGTGCTGAATCCAAATCTGACGTATGCCGGATACAAAAATGTACCGAAATGCCTCAAACGGGCAAAATCCAATATGGCCGCCACCACCATGTTAAAATCATGCAATCACTTTTCTTTTGGACTAAACAAGGTATAAATTAGAAAAGAGCACATCATTATTTTTATGTTTTCATATATGGGGAATCCCATCATGGCATCAGATTTAAGAGCAGATTGGAAGAAAATGCTTATGTCATTGGTTGGCAGAAAATTAACATGATTTGCTTTCAGGACCTTAAATAAGCACCTCTTTAGAATTCCTACCTAGACTAACATGCAATTAACTTAACAAGGTCTACTCAAACAAAAAACATGACTCAAAAGATGACACAGCACAAACAAGTGGGCACGATGAGGCCATCTAGTGGTGAAAGTTTAGAAGAGGCCCCAAAGCCTCACGTGTGTGTGTGTGTGTGTGTGTGTGTGTGTGTGTGTGTGTGTGTGTGTGTGTGTGTGTGTGTGTGTGTGTGTGTGTGTGTGTGTGTGTGTGTGTGTGTGTGCGTGCGCGCTTAGTCAGATGTGTGTGTGTGCGTGTGTGCGTGTGTGTGTGTCTTTCTTACAGTGTGTATGTGTGTGTGTGTGTGCTTAGTCAGATGTGAGTGTGTGTGTGTGTGTGTGTGTGTGTGTGTGTGTGTCTGTGTCTGTGTCTGTGTCTGTGTCTGTGTCTGTGTCTGTGTGTGTTTGTGTGCATGTGTTTAATTAACAGATGCTGCCCAAATTGTACAATGTCTGGCACGTTCATTCTCTGCCTCCCTACCAGTTTTTGTTTCACAGCAAATGTCCTTAAAGGAACAAATGTCCTTAAAGGGTCACAGGCAGGATTAAAAGGTAAGTAATGACTGTCCTGAGTCAGCTGGTGCTATAATGAGTCATTAGTAAGTGAATGGTGGCTCTCCAGACCACTTTCACACTCTGCTGTCAGAGGTCCTCACATGGAACTTTTTATGGAGTAGAATGAGCATCATGGGGATACAATCTCATGAGAAAAACTGACTTCACGTGTTGCTGGAGACATAACGGAGTTCACATTTGTGTCGATTGTTGATACTCTGAGATGAAAAACATACATCCTGGGGGGTGGGGGGCTTTTCCTATTCAGTGACCCTCATGTGTGTGGGCCCTTTTCCTATTCAGTGATCCTCATGTTTGGGGACCTTTTTACATGAAGTGACCCTCATGTGTGGGGACCTTTTCCTATTCAGTGTCCCTCATGTGTGGGGACCTTTTCCTATTCAGTGACCCTCATGTGTGGGGGACCTTTTCCTATTCAGTGGCCCTCATGTTAACTCTCTGCTAAGGTGTAGAAGGGACTCCCCCCTCTGTAACATGGAGACAAACACAGTGGGCCACAGACTACCTCTCAGTCTCCAATCCCTGGGCCAGAACCAGATGGTAACTCTTTGGTGTCGGAGGGACTCCCCTCACTGGAATGTGTACATACACACAATAGACCACTGCTTAGTCTGAATGGTGGTCCCTGGGCCAGAACCAGTTGAAACCTCCTGGTCTCAGTAACAGAAGATTCTAAAACGGTGTCATGCTCTCTGTCTCTCATTATTTACCCTTCTATCACCTCTTCTTTATCTCTCCATCTCTCTGTCCCTCTCTCCAGGCTTCAGGACTGCAGTATTACAGAAGAGGGCTGTGCTGCTCTGAGTTCAGCGCTGATTTCAAACCCCTCACACCTGACATATCTGTCTCTGAGTAATAATACACTTGAAGACTCTGGAGTGAAGCAGATCTCTGCTCTACTCAGGAATCCAGGCTGTAAACTACAGCAGCTGTGGTAAGTAATGACACCAAAGATTGTGTGAGGAAGCACATTAAACACTATTATACCTGTAGTTCATCATGGAAACAATAAGATAGAATCTGTGTGTGTGTGTGTGTGTGTGTGTGTGTGTGTGTGTGTGTGTGTGTGTGTGTGCGTGTGCGTGTGCGTGTGCGTGTGCGTGCGCGTGCGTGTGTGCGTGCGTGTGTGTGTGTGTGTGTGTGTGAGCAGCAGCTGATGTGTGTGTGTCCATTCCACTGTGCTTGTGTTCAGTCGTGTGTGTGTGTGTGCACCTGTATGTGTTTGTGTGTGAACTTGGCTTCTTGTCTCTCATTGTCTCCCATCCCTCTATGGCCCGGGGTATACTGTACTTGCTGCAGGATACACACATGTGTGCATGAACATGTTGCCATGTGTATGTTATGTCAGCTTTGCATGCAGTAGGACACCTGACACAAGGCACACGCTGCAATATGGTGCATTGCTGCTCAGACAGTACTCTAGTAAATATGTGCACTCGGTCACACACAGTTGTGCACACACAGTCACGCAGGAAGCATATCCTGGGCCTATCTCCCAATCCGTGTGTGTGTGTGTGTGTGTGTGTGTGTGTGTGTGTGTGTGTGTGTGTGTGTGTGTGTGTGTGTGTGTGTGTGTGTGTGTGTGTGTGTGTGTGTGTGTGTGTGTGTGTGTGTGTGTGTGTGTGTGTGTGTGTGTGTGTGTGTTGCCAGATCCAGCTCAACGTACCAATGAGTGTTTTAGTACTTGGTGGGTATTACATCCGTCCATATCAGTTTTTGTTTCATAGCAAATGTCCCTAAGGAACAAATGTCCTTAAAGGGTCACAGGCAGGATTAAAAGGTAAGTAATGTCTGTCCTGAGTCAGCTGATGCTATAATGAGTCATTAGTAAGTGAATGGTGACTCTCCAGACCACTTTCACACTCTGCTGTCAGAATTCCCCACATGGAACTTTTTATGGAGTAGAATGAGCATCATGGGGATAAAATCTCATGAGAAAAACTGACTTCACGTGCTGCTGGAGACATAGCGGTATTCACATTTGTGTTGATTGTTGGTACTCTGAGATGAAAAACATTAACACCGCGAGGGGACTTAAACAGCATTTGTTTAAATTGTTGTGTAGATTTTGAGACAGCCATGCCACAGGCACCCTGCAAACTCACCCAAACTGCAGAGGATGACTTTAAGTTGACATGTATATATTCCTTGATATTACAGGTCATTCTAGTGACTCATCAGAAGATATCATTTGATAGTTTGCTACTCCAGTGTATTAGCCATTTATTTGGAGGTGGGGGCTCCTCATCTATTAAACTGGTAGTAGGGGGTGATGCCTGGTCAGTGGCGGAGTTAACCATTTGGGGGCCTAAGGCGAAGTGAAGTTAGCTAGGGGGCCCATCGACCCACCCAAGGGTGCATCTCAACCCCCCCCTTTAAAATAAAATATTAATAGGCTTGCCTAGATCAGACATTGTATTCAATATCTGAAACACGTAGGCTGCTTCTGTGTATCACTGCATCTTCTGTATCACAGATACACAATTCAAAAACCATGCTCTCAACAACACAGTCAGTAGGCCTCATGACTTGAACGTAATGTGCTTGGAGTGAACCTTTTGCTTTAATCTAGACAGCATTCAATGTTGACATGTTCAACATTGCAATGAATCTTCACAGTAGGCCTATTTATCAATCAATCAATCAATCACACATGGGCATCAAAGGCTTCTCTCTCTCTCCCACACACACACACACACACACACACACACACACACACACACACACACACACACACACACACACACACACACACACACTGCACAAGTTTGAGACAGGCTACAGAATTATTGATAAAAGAGAGGCACCTGCTGATCAGCTATCTATAGTAGGCTAGATGCCTCTATTAAGTGATAGCCTTACAGCACACAACAATGGGCTTAAAGATGAACAATATTATGTTCAAATGACTGCGACCATACATGAGCATGGACGTAGGCTACACAACCTTGATCAGCGTGCAAGCTCCACGCTCGCATGAATCATATGTCAACTCGCGCTGATAGCCAGACCATTGCAATGGTGAACACACAAAAGTTCAACCACACAAACAGACATAACGATTGCAGCGTATCATTTCAGTTTGAAGCACAACGGCATATCCGTCCACGACACAAAAAGTCCTAAAAGAACCAAACTGTGTTGCTTTGAACATGATCGCTGTTGAAGCAGATCTACTGATCGTAACAGAGGAAGAAGATGCCAACACTGTCTTAACTAGCCTTCTTTGCATACTTGTTTGAATACCGGTAGATTACTTTTAACCACAACGCGGGATCATCTCCAACAACAGCACTTTCTTCTTGATGGTGGTAAACAGAATCAGGACTCACCAGTCACCACGTCCTCCTCTCCCACCACTTCATTTTTGGAATTGGGGACCTTTTCCTATTCAGTGACCCTCATGTGTGGGGGACCTTTTCCTATTCAGTGACCCTCATGTGTGGGGACCTTTTCCTATTCAGTGACCCTCATGTTAACTCTCTGCTAAGGTGTAGAAGGGACTCCCCCCTCTGTAACATGGATACAAACACAGTGGGCCACAGACTACCTCTCAGTCTCCACTCCCTGGGCCAGAACCAGTTGTTAACTCTTTGGTGTCGGAGGGACTCCCCTCACTGGAATGTGTACATACACACAGTAGACCACTGCTTAGTCTGAATGGTGGTCCCTGGGCCAGAACCAGTTGAAACCTCCTGGTCTAAGTAACAGAAGGTGCCAAAACAATGTCCTGCTCTCTCTGTCTCTCATTATTTACCCTTCTACCACCTCTTCTTTATCTCTCCATCTCTCTATCCCTCTCTCCAGACTTAAGGACTGCAGTATTACAGAAGAGGGCTGTGCTGCTCTGACTTCAGCGCTGATGTCAAACCCCTCACACCTGGGAGATCTGAATCTGGATGATAATACACTTGGAGATTCTGGAGTGAAGCAGATCTCTACTCTACTCAGGAATCCAGACTGTAAACTGCAGACACTGGGGTAAGTAATGACACCAAAGAGTGTGTGATGAAGCACACTAAACACTATTATAGTTCATCATGGAAACAATAAGATGGAATGTGTGTGTGTGTGGGGGGGTGCTGGGCAACAGCAGCTGATGTGTGTGTGTCCATTCCAGTGTTCTTGTGTTTAGTTATGTGTGTGTGCACCTGCACATGTGTGTGTGAGCTTGGTGTCTTGTCTCTCATTGTCTCCCATCCCTCTATGGCCCGGGGTATACTGTACTTACTTTAGTCTGTGCACTCAGTCACACACAGTTGTGGACATGCAGTCATGCAGCAAGCATCTCCCAATCCCTGTGTGTGTGTGTGTGTGTGTGTGTGTGTGTGTGTGTGTGTGTGTGTGTGTGTGTGTGTGTGTGTGTGTGTGTGTGTGTGTGTGTGTGTGTGTGTGTGTGTGTGTGTGTGTGTGTGTGTGTGTGTGTGTGTGTGTGTGTGTGTGTGTGTGTGTTGCCAGATCCAGCTCAACGTACCAATGACTGTTTTAGTACTTGGTGGGTATTACATCCCTCCATACTAGTTTTTATTTCATAGCAAATATCCTTAAAGGGTCACAGGCAGGATTATAAGGTAAGTAATGACTGTCCTGAGTCAGCTGATGCTTTTATTATCTTACAGCCTTATTCCAAATGCTACAAATGAATCTCTGTTGTCAAAATCCTACACACATGATTCCATTATGACCATGTGAAAAACAAGTTGCCTTGACAGTTTTGAAAATTTCTAAAAATAAAAAACAAAGAAATCATTTTTACAAAAGTATTCACAGCCTTTGCTTAATACTTTGTAGATCCACCTTTGGCAGCAACTACATTCATTTTTTCATTTCGAAATGAAAAGAGATTAAAAGGGAGGTCATCAGTGTGTGTTTCAACCTTTCAGTACATTGAAATTGTACATTTTGAGTCCCTGGGCCAGAACCAGTTGAAACCTCCCGGTCTCAGTAACAGAAGGTGCCAAAACAGTGTCCTGTTCTCTCTGTCTCTCATTATTTACCCTTCTACCACATCTTCTTTATCTCTCTCTCTCTCTCTCTCTCTCTCTCTCTCTCTCTCTCTCTCTCTCTCTCTCTCTCTCTCTCTCTCTCCTCTCTCTCTCTCTCTCTCTCTCTCTCTCTCTCTCTCTCTCTCTCTCTCTCTCTCTCTCTCTCTCTCTCTCTCCACCCCCACCACCTTAGGCTTCGTAACTGCAGTATAACAGAAGAGGGCTTTGCTGCTCTGACTTCAGCGCTGATTTCAAACCCCTCACACCTGACAGAGCTGAGTCTGAGTAATAATACACTTGGAGACTCTGGAGTGAAGCAGATCTCTACTCTACTCAGGATGCCAAGCTGTAAACTACAGATACTGGTGTAAGAAATGACACCAAAGAGTGTGTGAGGAAGCAAATGTAACACTATAGTGAATCATGGAAACACTAAGATTGTGTGTGTGTGTGTGTTTGTGTTTGTGTTGTGTGTGTGTGTGTGTGTGTGCGTGCGTGCGTGCGTGCGTGCGTGCGTGCGTGCGTGCGTGCGTGCGTGCGTGCGTGCGTGCGTGTGTGTGTGTGTACCAGTATGTGTGTGTGTGCGTGTGTGTGTGTGTGTGTGTGTGTGTGTGTGTGTGTGTGTGTGTGTGAACTTGGCTTCTTGTCTCTCATTGTCTCCCATCCCTCTATGATACTGTACTTGCTGCACCGTGCATGAATATGTTGCCATGTGTATGTTGTGTCAGGTTTGCAGGCAGTAGGACACCTGACACAAGGCACAGGGCGTAATATGGTGCATTGCTGCTCAGTGGTCAGACAGTACTATAGTAAATATGTGCACTCAGTCACACAGTTGTGCACATGCAGTAATGCAGCAAGCTATGCTATGCATTAACTTGCTATGCATTTAAACTACTACACTTAAAAATCTGCCAGATCCAACTTTATGCACCTGTAACCCCACCAATGGCCACTAGTGGGTACTCAACAGGTCAAGGGTATTCAATGAGATTAATTGATAAAAGGGAGGAGGCTGATGTGCAAAAATAGTATCAATTTTATTAAGAAACAAAATAAAGAAAAAGGAATTGGTAAAGTAATTGAATTTATTCACAAAAAAATAAATTAATTAATAATGTAAATAAATGTCTTCAAACTGAACAAAAATAAACAGAAAACTAAAAAGGTCTGCTGTGGCAAATCACCCGGACCAGTAGGCTACTGTGCTCACCCCACTAATAATTCACCCACCCGGTGTAACTACAAGGCAAACTGAGCCAACTCAGGGCCGTACACTACACACTACACACTACAAGGGTTAACACAAGGATTAACTTGTTTACAACTCTCATATGTATATCTATAGGGTGGGGATCCCATACACTCAAGGGGTGCAGCACCTATCTCCCCTTCAAAGCTATTTGACCACAGCCGGACCAAAATAAATTATAAGACAAAAGAAAAGAAAGACAGGATGGAGGTGGTTTCACAAAGCGACCAGCAAAGGCAGTCTAATGAGCCCAGCGATCGTGTTCTGACTGACTTGCTCACGAATTAGATCTTGCAATAGGCTATGTGTATTAATACAAAAAAAAACAGTGGTTACATTAACCGTCATTAAAACAAACACAAGGAAAGAGGAATAAAATCATTAGTCTCGCACATCTGTACCATTCACTCATAAAAAAAAAAAAAACAATGTGTATACATTTTAAACTACCTTGTTCCTTGGTTGCCGTCCAGGTCACCGCAAGGGACTGGTAGGTTGCCTTAGTAAAGTTCAGTCCAGGATAGGAAGCTCTAAAGTGCGGTTCCCCTCTGTTCCTTAGGACACTGACTACAAGAAAAACAATATTGCAGACATGAGTACACGCGTGAAACTAATACGCTACTTTTAGGACGGCAAAGACGGTATGGCAGACTACTTACTTAAAAGTTGGTTAAAACCTGCAGCGGTCGCCACGAAGATGTTAAAAGGTTTTTCACCGCCGGCAGCTAAAGTGTACAGAGTGCTTCTCTCCTCGCGTTTGCCACGGGAGTGTGGTTTAAAAGAACAAAGGGAGAGTTGGAGCTACTAGGTCATGTGACAACTGCAGGGCTGCCAGCCAATCGGGACCTAGCTACGATTTAAAGGGCCAGGGCAAGTGCCCGTCACACACCAATGAGTGTTTTTATGCTTAGTGTGTATTACATCCCTCCATACTAGTTTTTTTTGTTTCATAGCAAATGTCCTTAAAGGGACACTAGATAGGATTAAAACGTAAGTCCAAACTCAACTGATGCTGAAATGAGTCATTAGTAATGGCACCTTGTCAAATGAAGTCAGAACAGGAGAAAACCTGCTCAGGTACATGAACATAGATGCTCATGGCAGTACTGGGTGTGGTGAACTGAAATCCTTTCTCATTCAGTGATCCTCACGTTAACTGGTTGAAGGGGTTGTACATGCGCAAACACAGTGACCACTACTGCTTAGTCTGAATCGTGGTCTCTGGGCCAGAACCAGTTGAAAACCCCCTGGTCTAAGTAACATAAGGTGCAGAAAACAGTGTCCTGCTCTCTCTGTCTCTCATTATTTACCCTTCTACCACCTCTTCTTTATCTCTCCCTCTCTCTGTCCCTCTCCAGGCTTCAGGACTGCAGTGTAACAGAAGAGGGCTGTGCTGCTCTGACTACAGCGCTGATGTCAAACCCCTCACACCTGACAGTTCTGGGGCTGCATGGTAATGAATTAGGAGACTCTGGTGTGAAGCAGATCTCTGCTGTACTTGGGAATCAAGACTGTAAACTACAAAAACTAAGGTGGGCAAAGACAGAAAGAGGTTGATAAAGCAGATTATGAAGTGTGTGTGCGTGTGTGTGTGTGTGTGTGTGTGGGGGGGGGGGGTCTGTGCTTTGTCCACAACGAAAACTGAAATAACCAAGTCCTCTGTGTTGATTTGTACAGTCATTTGCACTCCAGATGAATGTACAGGACTCGTAGAGTAATTGAAAGCAAATGTATGAGTATATTCACTTAGTTTGAAATCGTCTGATGGTGATATACGACTGCAGCTACTATGCAGAACTAAGCTATGGTCAGTGCTGATGGATTTGGACAATGGCTGGGTCGTGGTGTTTGCACATTTCTGTTTCAGTTCCTGTGTTCAATGTATGTCTGTATGAGTCTGTACATTTTTATGCACTCCTCTCTGTCTGTCTGTGTCTGTGTCTGTCTCTCTCTCTCTCTCTCTCTCTCTCTCTCTCTCTCCCCAGCCTTTCATGTTGCGGTATAACAGAGGAGGGCTGTGCTCTTCTGACATCAGCTCTGGCATCAAACCCCTCCCACCTGGAAGAGCTGTATCTGTATGGTAATAAACTAGGAGACTCAGCAGTCAAGCAGATCTCTGCTCTGGTGGAAGACCCAAACTACAGACTTGAGAAATTACAGTGAGTAAAACCATTGTGACATCATGTCTGCAATATGTATCAGTGATTATGAAGAGATTGGTCTTGAGTAACATATTTTTTATTCATCTATTTTTGTAGTAATTGTTATTACAATTGAAAAACCTGGTATTAATATTGATTGATCCCTTGTGCTTTACCACCTGTCTGTCAGTAACCTGTGTTAGTATCCTTAGTGCACATCCTTAGTTACCTGGCTGCATTATTGTCACATCTTTGTGTTTTCGTGTCTATTTCAGCCTGAAGAAACCTGGGAATTAATTCCATGCCAAGGGAAACACTGTAAGTCATGTCAAAAGCAAGGAAGACTCATGTAGTATCATAGTAATTATAAATGTTCATGTGACATCATTGTAGTATGCTGGCCCCTCTCTGTTTATTAGTATGAATGAATAAATGAATAAATGATGAATGCTTCTGTAGCCCCTTAATGCACGCTGTATCACCAGTGGCACGCTGTAATAGTCATTGAAAGGTTAATTACCAGAGTACTACTCCGCCGTGACATAACAGAGGGCCTTTAGTAATGCACTACGACTCTGTCATTGCCATTCTGGTAACAACAGATTTATAACGCTGTGTCTCGCCTCAACTCGGGTGCATTTATCGCAAAGCAGTGACGCATATATCATAATGATGTATATACCCTTGTAACTGTAATCACTGTTGTATGCATGTCCCTCTATGTTTATTAGAAGGAAGGAAGGAACTAAGAATTATTCTTAAAAGCAGAAATCACTTTTTAATCTCTGTATTTGATAATGGTTAATGGGGATCTTCATATTAATATATATATATTTTTATCATTGTTAACTTTGTTTTTCGACTTCAGTTGGGGTGTACAGTACTCAAAATTGCACCACCATTATTTCACCAAAATGAAAATATAATGTAATTCAAGTTAACCTTTCTTTGTTGTTGTAAGCAAAATGTGACTTTTCAAAAGATGTACTCATTACTGCTGGGCACTGTAATGAGAGAGGTGGTTGTAAGCAGCCATGTCAACAAAGTGCATTTGAAATGATTATGATGCTGTTGTCATATCACATGTCAACCAGGGGTGGATTTCTCGAATCCGACCAAAATTAGCCTTCGGACCAAGTAAGTCCGAACGAAGTCCTACACAACAACTATGATTTCTCAAAACCCTTAGACCAACTAGGTCCGATGTAGGTACGAAGTAAGTCAGATGAAATTCCAACCAAGTAAGTTAAGATGTACTATGAAGTTTTCGGAAATGCTCGGAATGTCTCGCCTCAACTCGGGTGCATTTATCGCAAAGCAGTGACGCTGTACCACACAGTGCCCGTCAAATTCAGTAGGCTATTTACATCTATCAAAGTCCACAAATCTTTGTCAACACAATCATGTCCCCGACTTCACCCCTCTTCAACTGCAGTTACCAAATGCGACATTACAATCCACCATGTATTATTTTTACTTAGGTTTTGCATTTAATGTTTAATATTGTAGGCTATAGCCGACCACTAATTTGGAAGCGCGGTTGGTGGGTGAGTGGTTAGAATGTCAGAATTCCATACATGTTTGCCGTTTCCTTATTGGAGGCGTGAGTTCAATCCCCGGTGAATATAATAACCACCCATCACATCTTTTTTCCAGAACGGCAAGCGAAGATTAATAATAATAATAATAATAATAATAATAATAATAATAATAATAATAATAATAATAATAATTGTATTTGTATAGCACTGTGTCATACAAGGCATGTAACTCAAAGTGCTTAACAAATGGGAAAAAAACATTGTTAGAGATGGATTTAAAAGGAGAGGTATAGAGGAGAGGCAGAAATAGCAGGAAGGCAGAGGAAGAAGAGATAGACAGAGATTGTAGAGTCATAAGGTCAACGTAGGTTAGGACCAGGATTCTTAGATGCGTAAGGTCCATAGTGGCTGGGCCTATCATAAGTCATAGATAGTCACACAGAGATTGGGCGCTCAGGTGCGGCCCCTGTTGGCATCAGGGGTGAGGAAAAACTCCCTTTCGCTTGATTCATAGTTTGTAAGGGGGGAAAAAAAGCTCAGTGAGGTCTGAGAAAAAAAACCCTATAGTCAGGAAGAAACCTCAGGCAGAGACCAGCGGCCACCTAGGGGAGCCCCCTGCCAGGGCTGGTTGCGAGTAGTAAGGGCGCTGCGGCAGCTGGGACACTATGACGCCTTGGCAGCTATGAGTTGGCAAGGATGAAGAGGTGGGTCTTCAGCTGCTTCTTGAAGGAGTCGACGGAGGTGGCTGATCGGATCTCGATGGGGAGGGCGTTCCATCTCTTGGGCGCATAGCAGGCAAATGCGGTGTCGCCGATCTTCTTTTGCGGGGGGGTGGGAGACCTTAGCGGCTTGGCATCAGTGGACCTGAGAGCTCGGGCAGGGGCATAAAAAGAGAGCATGTCTGAGATATAACTAGGGGCAAATCCATTTAATGCTTTAAATACTGTGAGCAGAATCTTGAAGTCGATTCTGTATGAGACAGGTAACCAGTGCAGGTCTGCCAAGACAGGAGAGATGTGCTCTCTCATTCTGGTTCTTGTTAGGATTCTTGCCGCAGAATTTTGAATGAGTTGCAATTTGTCAATTAATTTTTTGGGGGGAGACCAGAGAAGAGAGCATTGCAGTAGTCTAGCCTACTGGTGACAAAGGCATGAATAAGTTTCTCAGCGTCTTGTCGGGGGGCCAAGCCGCGCACTTTGTTGACATTTCTAAGATGGAAAAAAGCAGATTTTGTTATCTTGTTGATGTGAGGCTCAAAGCTCAAATCCGAGTCTATGACCACACCTAGGCTAGTAACCTTATCTTTAATGTGCATGCTTAGGTCACCTAGGCTTGAGTGGAGTTTTGCACGTTTTTTCTTGGGCCCAATGAGCAACACTTCAGTTTTATCCTCATTTAATTTTAGGAAGTTACTGTTCATCCAATCTGTGATGGCAGACATGCATTTAGTCAAGGCATGAATGGCAGTGGTTTGGCTAGGCTCGACAGAGATATATAGTTGAGTGTCATCGGCATAGCTATGAAAATCAACATTGTGCTCTCTGATGATGGAGCCCAGGGGCAACATATAGAGAGAGAAGAGGAGAGGGCCCAAGCAACTACCCTGAGCAACTCCAAAAGGCACATCATACTTGTTGGAGACGTATTCTCCGATGGAGACAAAAAACTGTCTTCCTGTAATATATGTTTTGAACCACTCTAAGACGTGGCCAGACAGTCCTACCCAGGATTCAAGGCGGTCAATTAGTATGTTGTGGTCTATCGTGTCAAAGGCGGCACTGAGGTCGAGGAGGATAAGTGCTGAAACTTTGTTAGCGGCAGTGCTGAGCCTAAGATCACTTATTATTACCTCCGCCAGGAGGTTATGTGATCGCCCGAATTTGTGTGTGTGTTCGTCACGCTGCTATTACATGGCCTGCCACAGGGCGCGCAGGGCGCGCAAGGACCACTGAGGACGGCTCTGTGAGGAGGAGCCCTGAGCTGGCGTACCTTCACGCAGTCACACCGGGGCAGAGCATTGAAGTGAAATTCTTACCCCAGTCAAAATCGCTATCAAAAAGCAGCCTTAGCTACAGCCTCGCAGATCGTTTAAGTTCACAATGCTGTCACAAAACATTCATATGAAATGAAGCTCACAGAAAGGCGCGCGCGAATTGCGTTAGTCCGCGGTGATTTGCTGCTTCCCCAATCCCCGCGCACTGAAGCCATCAGCACTACAAAACATTCCATAGACTAGTTCCTAGACTTCATAACGAATGAACGCTGGAGATGCGGCGAACAGTGATTTTCAATACGAAATAGCGAGCAGGCCCGGGTGCCGATCATCTGCCCGCAGCGCCAAGACCAACTCGCAATAACCCTCATGAACGGATTCCCAGGTAGGAGGAACTTCTCCAACAAGTGTAGTGTCGGGGTAGGCAATGATTCAGCTAACTGCGACCAGTCGAGTCGACATGTCTCTCGCTAAGCATTTGCGTTTGTAGCACAACGTTGGTGTCACGATATTGAAACAGCTAGAAATAATACAAGTGGATTTACCTCTCAAAAGTTTGTTTAGCCTTACGAAATAGCCCAAAACAATAACTGACACTCCACAACCATCCATGCACTGCCACTGGATAAGGGGATTCTTGGACATTTCTGATTCAATAATTAAGTGAACGGCTCAAAGTACCCCTACAGTATGTTGTCTTGTTATTACAAAACAAAAATATAGGACTAGGCCTATTACTGCGCTCTGGGTTGGGGACCGCTGCACTGCTGTAGAATATGTAGGCCTACTATGGGTGTTGGCCAATGAAAATTATGCTTTTAATTTTTTATTTTGTTTTAGATGGTAGCCTAATGAAAGGCATGTTGCCAATCATCAACAATGTGACTAATATGTAGCAATGAGCATTGGCAAATCACAGAAGGCATAGGCTATAGCATGAACAATCACTTTGCCAATATAAAACAATCAAAGGTGAACTAAACAGTCCACAGCTAGAGGACATGGAAATGATAAAAGAGACAGAGAGAACTGTAATTTGGTTACAACTTGACGGTTCAATTACCTGAACACAAATGCTATGTAGCCTATAGGCCTAAATGCATGAAACCACATCATGACTCTATACCTATGTCCAAAACGAACTGAACTTCCTTGGCGGAGGTCTGCGTTCTCTGAATGCATTTCTAGTTTTGGTTATATTATTTTGCTCATGGGCAACGCAACACTTTCAACAGGTCATGGCCAGGCAGAGTGCAGTTAAATGCTGCTTGAAATGATAACTGAAATTACGCTCGAGAATTAATAAAACATATCAGAATGTTTATTTAATTTTCCAGTCTGCACGCGTCTGTACGCGCAACGTAAGCGGGTGGAACTGCCATTATTGCCATTTTACATAAAGACGCGCAGGAAGGGATCTATGGAAGGGGCCGTTAATGTCTGTAAACATGGCACATTCAAAGTCCTTCAACGTCGGAAAAGACCTGTTAACACAATCATATCCCCAAAATCCACCCCATTAAATGCAGTAACCAAATGTCGGTCTACACATCACCATCAATGACTGAAGAGCAATGGGCGGTGAATGGTAAGCGCGAAGGCATTTTCAGTGTGACAAGATTTCGATTCCCTCAGTAAGATAGGCCTACATTAAGCGCAGGTGCCTATTCCTCTGCGCAACTGTTTATCCAACCTCTGTGTGTGTGCGTAAAGTGGCCGATCCACGCGTGCTGTTGGGCGCGCTTGTGGAGCTCTGGCATCCGAGAGTCTTTGCCTCGCAGCCACGCACGCAGTCACATTAAGGCCAAGTAACTAATTGCTTTTCACCTGTATTTTACAAAAACACAAAATGATGGCCCAATTAACACAGATAGAGAAAGAAGAACACGATGCGCTGTGTTGTTTTCTGATCCCCCTGACTGCACTGTACTTTGTGCGCCATGGGCCATGGCGCTATTTGGAGTGTGCTCACTGCTGAAACATTTGCTTTAGCAGTTGCCTATTGGCCGGCTGCTTGTGACAGACTTGTATTACAATAGTAGAATTGAAATGAAAAGAAGAATATGAATACTATGACATAACCACTAGTAACGCGAAGATGTGTCCAGTTCTTGTCATCACGCTCGCCTTTCCGAGTGCCTTTTCATTACGCACTACAAACCCCAACTCCGATGAAGTTGGGACGTTTGGTAAACAGTGAATAAAATCAAAATGCTATCATTTTCAAAACATTCAATCTATTCATTACATGGAGAATAGTGAAAAGACAACATATTAAGTGTTAAAACCGAGAAAAAATATTGTTTTGGGGGACATATGTCCTCATTTCTAATTTGATAAATCCAACACGTCTCAAAAGAGTTGGGACGGGGATCAGTGAAATTTAGTAAACATCCAAATAAGATAAAACAACAAAGAAGAACATTTCAAAATGAATTGTACTGACGGACAATATAGGTGTCCAGGTATAAGATCATCACAGAGAGGCTGAGTCACTCAGAATTAAAGATGCAAAGGGAATAATTACCATAGTTATTACATACATTTTTGAATTCCCTTTGATTTACCACGATTGAGTGTATATAAGACATATTTTTGTTAATAAAATCATTGTATAGGTTCATGACATCATGAAATATATATTGGCTGTAGTCTCACTCTAATTCCTGGAGTGCTAGAGCTATTGAAAATTTACCATATTAAGAATGCTTAATGCATGAAAATGATACAGGGGTGTAACATTCTCCTAAGCACCTGAGCTCACTTGAAATAGACCCAGAAGACATGGGAAACTGTCCTTTGCTTACAGAAGTCAGCAGAAGTTGTAGAAGTCCATTCTTTTTGACAATAATAGAGCATTGCACATCCTGTGCTACAGTAAAAATGGACCATCCAACTTGTGTTAGTGCTAGCTTCAAAAGTCAGCCTCCATGATGGCATGCGGGTGCAGTAGTGCATTGGTTAAGATGTTCTCACTCATCTGTAGAGTTAAATACAGTGCTGAATGGTATAAATGGGTTTTAAACAGCATGAAAAGCCACTCATGCATTATATTTTGAAGGGAGATCTTCGATTACTGCCACATAGTAAGGTCAAATTGCATTCTCTACTATGTTTTAACAGTTTGGCTCCATCATAAGGACCAGCAGGTGATAAAATGGTGGGTTTTTGGTCAAGACCTGTCACACTGTAAGCACTACAGAAAGGAAAACATTGCAAAACATGACAAGAATACACCCACCATGAAATCATGTCCAAGATAGGAATCAACACTGTTTTTTATATAAAATCATCTCATCGGTTAATGTATTTAACTGTTAAGTGTTGTCTTTTGTTTTGTTTTTAGTCTTCCTCGACATTTGCTGCCATTTATTGTCCCCGTCCCAACTCTTTTGAGACGTGTTGGATTTATCAAATTAGAAATGAGTACATATGTCCCCCAAAACAATATTTTTTCTCAGTTTTAACACTTAATATGTTGTCTTGTCACTATTCTCCATCTAATGAATAGATTGAATGTTTTGAAAATGATAGCATTTTGATTTTGTTTGATGAAATCCAAGGCACTCTTCGTCTTCATTAAAAAGCTTTTGGTTAAATGTAGCTACATTTAACCAAAAGCTTCTTAATGAAGACGAAGAGTGCCTTGGGTTGCATCAAACATCTCAAGCTACGTCTAACCAAAGAGCACCTTCGCACTACTAAACAGAACGCCGAAGCCCTCCGACCTACGCCTTTGTTTAAAGCATTTTGATTTTATTCACTGTTTATCAAACGTCCCAACTTCATCGGAGTTGGGGTTTGTATTTCAACAGACTAGGGCAGTTGCATAATGTCCATTTTTGAACTTGTTGTAGCCTACGATGTAGTTTGGAGTTCTTGTGGACTAAGGCATAGCCTACAATGCAAGGAAAACAAGAAGGATCACCGCACACTGGTGCCGCCTTAAAAAAATAGTGAACAGCGCATTTCGCAATGGCAACGTATAGGCCTACATGTATTTCCATGTAGCCTATGCTTGTTGGAGTTTAATCAAAATATGCTATTGGTTTTGTTATGTGTGGAGATATGTTAGGTAAGCGATTAAATACTCTGCATTCATGCGAGATGCTGCTTTTGGTGTGGGTTCAAATCCCTATGGTAATAAAACAGGGTTCTTTTTTTTGGCGCAGCTTTGATTGATCGGAGCTCGTGAAGCACGATAGTGGAACATAGAATTTCCTACTATATTTGGACAATATTTTTCCCCCTATTTGAACATTGTGTTGGTGGGGTTTTTTTCCAGCCCTGTCCGTAACATGACTATATATTTGGTGTAGTATGGGTCAGAGGCTTGTGCACTTGGTGGCAGTAATCGATCGATGTTGCTTGAACTCTGCCTGAACCCGCCCCAAACCACGAGCAAGAGTGACGTGCTTCCCAAAACAAAGGTGAACTAGCTAACCATGCTATTCGTTCCAATTCCGACAGTAGTACTGACGAACAGCCCCTACTTCGTTTTGCAGCAACACCTGAGTCGTTCGCTTCAGCACCGGACGAACGACTAACTACATTACTTGTAAACATTGGGACTTTGTAAGTCCGAACGAAGTGTTCCAGAAACAGTTTTGTCGCACCTGAGTCGTTAGTTGCTACGTTAGTTAGCAACGAAGGTTTCGAGAATCGTAGCCCAGATTTGACGCAAGATTGACACAATGTAACATAATGAAACATCGCCAAAATAACAGTCTTTGTTGTTAGGGAAAGATGTGATTTGTTTTGAAAATCTGTGAACATATGTCTTACCAATAGATTTTGTTTGACCCCTGCAATCATTTTTTAATAAACATAATGTTAAAATGTACACAATGTACTGTATGTATTATGTATATGTATATGTATATGATTCTTCCAACAATATCATGGAGGAACTCATGGAGTAGCACTATGTACATCCAGGCTGAGAGCACATTGGATGAAATGCCTGAATATGATGAATTTGCACTGCCCAACCAAAAAAAGAAAACTTTCAACCCAAAATGGGTCAAACATTCTATGTCATTGGTGCACATTTAGCTTTTATTATGATACAAACTTGTGGTCTGCATTGTTTTGATAAGTGTCTGCAAGATTCATTTCCATCCAGTGTTGCATTCATTTTTGACTCAGTCCTTGTACTGATGATGGTGGCTGTGTGACTGTGGTGGTCAATCAAGGTGGGAAAACATTGAACACAAGAAAAAGAGTAAAAACAAATAACCTCTCAAATCCCACTATGAGTAGCAGTAGGTACACTACATATCCAAGCTGAGCGCGTTGGAAGAAATTCCGTTATATACACTGATGAGCCAAAGAAAGTTGCAGCCCAAACATTTAGCACCTTTAGCTTTTATTATGTGTATGTTGTTGAGGCTCCTTTGGCTTTTATTATGTGTATATTTTATTAAGTGCAATGTGTAAATAGCAATATGACAAGATTCATTTCCATCCAGTGTTGCTTTCCTTTTCCACCAAGTCCTTGTATTGATGATGGTGGAGTCCTACCCAAGTGCTGCCCAAGGCCTTCTCCACGTCATCCCAAAGATTCTCATTGGGGACTGTCACTGGACTCCTTGGTGGCAATCCAGGTGTGAAAACATCATGGTAACACATCAATACAACACAGAGAGTAAAGAGTAACCTTCCTGATCCCTAATTGCAGCTGATATGCCCCATCTCTCATGAAGGCAGTGCACCGCCTGAAGTCTTGACATCAGCTGTGGCAGTGCTGCACATGCTGGATGTAGTCTGCAGCACCTTCAAGCTTATTATTATTATTATTATTATTATTATTATTATTATTATTATTATCATCATTATTGAGGACAGCTGACCTACAGCACCATTTCAGCCTTGCAGTGCTGCACATGCTGGATGTAGTCTGCAGCACCTTCAGTACAGGTGAGGACTTGGAGTAGAGTATAGTAGAGTAGAGTATTAATCCCAAAGGAAATGAAGGTGTCTGTCATCTTACATAAATATTCAACGACTTAATAAACATTATTGTGCATTGCAGTAAACATATAGCAGTAAACTTGCTATAACCAATATGCACTTGTTGCTTTGAGGATGCTGTAGTGCACAGAGTGCGATTCAAACACAAACTTAAATCCCCAAAGGTCCTTCATACAAGTGATGGTGAAAAAGGAAGACTGGAAAAATAACATCCAATGTGTGAGCTAACAGTCTGGTAATACTGAATTGTTGGCAATTATTCTACCCAGAATGCCCCCAATTCAGTTTTCAGCAGCATCACCATCTAGTGGTGGCATCTAGTAGTGCAGTTTTGGACATAGCCAGGTAAGAGAACACATCTCTCATTGCTCTGACTCATCCTGGTGGTGACCACTAGCCTGGGAAATCCCATGCTGCTTTGCACAATCGTTCCAATCTGAAAAGACAGCATGGAGTCTACCCTCAGCGAGGGTACCAGATCATGGTCTTTGTCTCTCCCCAAACGGAGTGCAGGGAGGGAGGTGTGGAAAGGTGATCACTGCAGTTTGTTTGAATAGATATAACTGACACGTTTGGCTATGGCCACGTATGCCAAATGATACACATTCGTAACGCCCAATAAACAGCCGTAAACGACACACCTCCTACGAGATTTGCAGTAGGCAGGTCACCAGACCTCATCTCACTTGTGATGAGGTCTGGTGATAACCAGGCAAGTTGACCAGGGCCAGTGTCCCCGGACACGACACCCTAAGAAATATCTGGACATTAGGCTGTATTCACTGGGATACAGAAACTATCTGTACTATCTGATACAGAAACTATCTGTCTGTCTGTCTGTCTGTCTGTCAGCCTGCATCAGTGCACATTCATGTAAAGTGTTGAAATGCATTGAAAAATAAATGGGCCTAGATTAAATACGGTTTATTAGGCTAATTCAATATTTTCTAGTGTGTTTTCAGTTATTGTTTTTACAACACTATATAAAAGGACAGAATGTAGCCAATACTTGAAATACGATGCACCACTGAAAGCCGTTTATGATGAATGTGTTTTGTTTATTGCAACACTGTCAGTCACACAGTCACAGTTCATCTTAGTTTATAATAATAATCCAACAGACAGAGTGATTGGCACTGTACTGTATTCCCCCAATGGAACACTAACGGTAAAGTGTGGAGTCATTTTCTAGTAGTTTATTATCTAACGGTAAAGTGTGGTGTCATTTTCTAGTTTATCTCCAGAATTTAATCTTCCTCTTCACTAGTTTCATCTTAGTCCTGACTGAAAGTGAAGGCCCACCTGGGGAACTCCCGTTGTCATGGTGACACAGCAATCCACAGCACACAACAGAATTGCATTTATGCCTCACCAGTGCAAGGGGGCAGCCCCCAATGGCACCCAAAGGGAGCAGTGGTGCGAGACACGGTACCATGCTTAGGGTACCTGAGTCATGGAGGAGGATGGGGGAGAGCACTGGTTAATTACTCCCCCCACCAACCTGGTGGGTCGGGAGTCAAATTGCAACCTTGTATATAAATGGTAATGGTAATGTTATGTGATAATATTATGACTGCCTATCATATTTGTCATGAATACTTACATCAGTGCCACCATCATGGTACATTTTAATAATGACTTGTGTAACGGGTGCCAAGCAGAGCTCAGTGTACAACATGAGTAAACCTCCCTCCTGAAGCCTCATACAGTATTGGTAGAACATTAGTAAACCTCCCTGCTGAAGCCTCATACAGTATTGGTAGCGCTGAGCTGTTGGTCTGGACTTAACTTTTCAATGAAACCAATTTTCTTTTTAATTTGCTCATCAGTTATCTGCAGTCTCGTTCATCATGTCTGCTGGTGATGCCAGCATCATAATTTACTAGCAACTGACAGACAGTTTTTAGGAAGCTGCTTAGACAACAAAAGCAATTGAGTCTCGCCGCTCTCTTGCAAGTAATGAGACATTCAGACCCTAAAACCAGCCCATATACTGTACATATGGTCAAAACTGCAAGCGCATATACTGTACATATGGTCAAAACTGCAAGCGCATATAGGGCCTACAAAATATGGTCAAAACTGCAAGTGCATGTACATCATATGGTCAAAACTGCAAATGCATATACATCATATGTTCAAAACTGCAAGCGCATGTACATGCAGTAATATGGTCAAAACTGCAAATGCATATACATCATATGTTCAAAACTGCAAGCGCATGTACATGCAGTAATATGGTCAAAACTGCAAGTGCTGTTGCTGGTAAAGGCCACTAGATGGAGATGGAAATACTGCCGTCAAGCAAAACCCTGATTTCCAAGCGATGTCATGACTATGGAAAAAAAACAGGTTTTTACAACTTACTGACAAGTGTGTGTGTGTGTGCGTGTGCGTGTGCGTGTGCGTGTGTGTGTGTGTGCGTGAGTGATCTCAGCACAGATGAACTCCCACGTGATGCATACTGGACCTGAGCCTTAATGTCCCCAGCATCTACACACACACACACACGCATCACTCACACACACGCACACACACACACACACACACACACACACACACACACACACACACACACACACACACACACACACACACACACACACACACACACACACACACACACACACACACACACACACACACACACACACACACACACACTGTATAAACACACTGGCCAGATGCATACTGGGATGGACCCCTCACAGCCTTTCACACACACACACACACACACACACGCACATTCACTCACTCACACACGCACACACACACACACACACACACACACACACACACACACACACACACACACACACACACACACACACACACACACACACACACACACACACACACACACACACTGTATAAACACACTGGCCAGATGCATACTGGGATGGACCCCTCACAGCCTTTCACACACACACACACACACACACACACACACACACACACACACACACACACACACACACACACACACACACACTGTATAAACACACTGGCCAGATGCATACTGGAACGGACCCCTCACAGCCTTTCACACACACACACACACACACACACACACACACACACACACACACACACACACACACACACACACACACACACACACACACACACACACACACACACACACACACACGCACATAAACTGTATAAACACACTGGCCAGATGCATACTGGAACGGACCCCTCACAGCCTTTCACACACACACACACACACACACACACACACACACACACACACACACACACACACACACACACACACACACACACACACACACACACACACACACACACACACACACACACGTGTGCGTACATGTACGAACGCACGCACGTATGCAAACACACATATTCATACACACGCACACACAAAGCCTAGACACACAGCAAAGCTAATGATGAGCTCCTGGCCCTTTAAGAAACTACATTCCATTGTCATAACAAGCATCGTACCAGGAAGACACAGCTCACATTGGAACAGGTATGAAGACACTCAGGAGAATGTGGTGACATAAAGAACAAGGTAGGGGCATTTATGTCTTTTAGTAAGAAGGGAAAAGGAGTATAGAGTGATTGTTGTTGACTGCCAGGACTCACTCACATTGACATATTTCAGTTCTCAATGGCATTTGGAATTTGATCATTTTTTAGATGTAAACTCTGTTTTGACTTAATTAGTATGGAAGTTTCAGGCATGGGTCAAACACTGGGTTAAAATGTTCATAACTTTGATTAAAAGGAAACAGCACATCGTTTTTAGAAATATTATTCCTAATATGGGAAATCGTACATGTCTAGTCGACTTCTAAAGTGTGTGTGACGTGTTAAATGAAAAATAGAACAATTCCTGTAACATTCTTATATATCAACAGCAAGAAAATTAACTATAAAGTTTCCACTAAAATCAAACAGATACCACGATTCACACCATTTCAAATACTCTGTTACTTATCTTGTGAATGTGAACTTTTACCTAAAACAATATGTTTCGTATGGAAAGGAGAGGCTGGAGCACACTGCAGCTTAGTTTTTAAGACTTTATTTTGTGCACACACTCTGAAGACGGTGTAGCAACACCGAAATGTTAGTCGGGTGTGTGCACAAAGTAAGTCTTGAAAACTAAGCTGCAGTGTGCTCCAGCTTCTCCGTTCCAGTGATGTCTCTCCCTCTGTGATGCACCTGCAAGCTGACTGAGGGATGATGCGTAGAGTCCCAATTCTAATATGTTTTGTATGTTGGTGTTGCACTGTACCAAAATGTCAGAAAACAGTCAGTCAACCTGCTAGTTAGGGCAACCAGCAACTGCTATGTCTGTATCATATTGATACCGCACAACCGTTTCTAACAGAGCCGCACATACTCAAGATTCAACATTCATGTTGCTATTAAGAAGAAACTGGCACTGAAATCATGACAGTGGAAAACTGGGTGTAACCGATATTTCCCATCAACATATTGTGGTTTTACAGGCCATGTCATTGTATCTAAGTTTATTTTCACACTCAGTCCTCTTTAAGTGGACCAAAAAGTGAACCGTGAAGGACTCGAAAAACAGGTTAAACATCACCAACTTCATAAAATCACTGACGTTGTCTGGTGAATGAATGTGCACTCTGACACACACACACACACACACACACACACACACACACACACACACACACACACACACACACACACACACACACACACACACACACACACACACACACACACACACACACACACACACAGTGAGGGAGGAGTTCTCTGGATAGTTTCGCGAGAGGGTGTGTAAGATTCGCTGCAACGTGGAATGCAGACTTGTTCATACAGGTACATGCACAAAATGCAGCAGGACTTTCATAGACTATATGATGCTTGTGAGTGATGTTTGTGTGTTGTTGGGCCCTTGGGCAACATGCCAGGACTGGGGGAAAAGCTGTGGAGTTGTTGGGGGCCCTTGGGCAACATGCCAGGACTCGGGGAAAGGTTGTAGACTTGTGGGGGGAGGTTGGGAACTGTGTGGAGGGGTGACGCCATAGCCAATGCCTTGTGCAGCAGCATTGTAACATACAGAGCAACGGGACAGTAAAACACACTCATCTATCAGGCTGTGTAGTCTCACATACTCTGTCCTTTTGTGTTACTGCCCTGAAGAAAGCACTCATGCCGCTACGCGTGGGCCTTGTTTTTTATATGTCCATGTAGGACTTGTCATATCAATAAAGACATTTTTAATTTGGAGTGCCTTAGTCAGAGAATTCATTCTAATTTTTTGAACCTGGAAGTACTATACCTTGGACTAACGAGCACCCAAACCCAAGAAGCCAACAAACTATCTGGATGAGAGCACGCCTCGTGCTTCTGCATTGTAACATACTGTACAGTACACAGCACCATGACAGAAAAACACATCACTTCTGCCAAGGGCGTAGGTTTGGTTTGAGCTTTGGTAGGGACAACTTCAACACCCCCCCACCACCACCCAATTTCATAGATTGTGTTTATTTTATCTAGATTAATATCACTGTAATTTCCAGATTTATATAGATTAATATATTTTAAAATTGGCTCAAATAGGCTATGTGCGTTACCAAAATAATGACTAAAAGTAAGTCTTGAGAAGAGGGTTTCTGGAGTCAGGTGGCACATTAGACCAGGGCTCATGTCCTTTTCCCAAAATAAACAGTGCTATAGGCAAGTGGTAGGCTATAGGTAAAATACAGATACATCTATCAAACATTTCAACAAGATTGGTTCAACAATTCAGCATGTCTAATGGGCCTGGACATAGGAGAGAGAGAGAGAGAGAGAGAGAGAGAGAGAGAGAGAGAGAGAGAGAGAGAGACTCTCACTGACTTAAAAAAGGGAGGCGGCTCCTTTAAGAATCCTTAAAACTAAGGAAAGCGGCTCTTTTTTACCCTGAGAAGCTGTGCATGAAAGAACGCTTCCCTACCCACAAAATATCTACACTTGACTGTTATTCTCAGAAGAATGCCAGAGGAGTCACAACTCATAATTAATTCCTTTTGCTCCTCACGCGACAAGCGTTAGCCTACTTGTTTTTCCGTCATGAGCAAGCATGATCAACCGCATTTAGCGTTTGACCGTCTTCAAAATATCATCCTTCTGGTGTTGCGCTTGCGATGGCGAAATACCGCCCTTTTCTTTGTGTCGTCTCTGAAGCTTATAAAGCTCATGTTGAAACACTAATGCAGTTTAAGTAGGTGCTTTCAGCACCACTAGCACTTGGACCACTGCTTCCACCTGAAACTACCTGGCCGTCTAATGATCCTTCAGTCTGTTACACCCGTAGGGTCGCCATATCTCCGAATAAACAGCAGAATCTCTCATATCATAAAGAAAACAGCCAGTTCAAAATGTTTTTTAAACTAGACTGCCTGTGTAGTCGCCTTCGACTGCTTAAGGTATATCCCCGAAACGCGACGCTTCCAGTCCCCAATCATTCCTACCACTCCCGTCCACCTTTTCATGAACGTTTATGATAAATACAAAATATAAAATAAATATATTTAATATCTATACATAGATCAATGACGTGCATAGGCTTAAAACCAAATGGGGCAAATGGTAACACTGTTTTAATGGTTCACTATTACAGTGGATATACCACATTAGGTACAGTGTAATAACCAGTGTAACAATATTTAATACCACGTCATACCAGTGTGACACCATGTACCAATTTTGTACTTATATCATGTAGGCTATTTGTGTGTAAGTGGTATTACATGGTATTGCATATTTGTACACTGGTATTACACTAGTATTACATGGTATTACATATTGTTACACTGGTTATTACACTGTACCTGGTATTGCCTATTTTTACACTGGTATTACACTAGTATTACATGGTATTAAATATTGTTACACTGGTTATTACACTGTAGGCCTACCTGATATGGTAGATTCACTGAAATGGTGAACCATTAAATTAAGGAGTTACCGGGCAAATCAATCCACCCAGTCAGAAGTTATGGGCCAAATAAAAATTCCACCATTTTGAAAGTGTTGACCTCCAAACTCGAATCAGTTCATGAACCTACCCTGCAGCATTCACACACCAAATCTGGGACAAATCCATCCACCCGGTCAGAAGTAATGGGCCAAACAAAAATTCGGCCATCTTGAATTCGGCCATCTTGAAATTGTTGACCTCCAAACTCGAATCAGTTCATGAACCTACCCTAGAACATTCACACACCAAATCTGGGACAAATCCATCCACCCGGTCAGAAGTTATGGACCAAACAAAACTTCGGCCATCTTGAATTCGGCCATCTTGAAAGTGTTAACCTCCAAACTGTAATCAGTTCATGAACCCACCCTAGAGCATTCACACACCAAATCTGGGACAAATCCATCCACCCGGTCAGAAGTAATGGGCCAAACAAAAATTCGGCCATCTTGAATTCGGCCATCTTGAAATTGTTGACCTCCAAACTCGAATCAGTTCATGAACCTACCCTAGAACATTCACACACCAAATCTGGGACAAATCCATCCACCCGGTCAGAAGTTATGGACAAAAATTCGGCCATCTTGAATTCGGCCATCTTGAAAGTGTTAACCTCCAAACTCAAATCAGTTCATGAAACCACCCTAGAGCATTCACACACCAAATCTGGGACAAATCCATCCACCCGGTCAGAAGTAATGGGCCAAACAAAAATTCGGCCATCTTGAATTCGGCCATCTTGAAATTGTTGACCTCCACACTCGAATCAGTTCATGAACCTGCCCTAGAGCATTCACACAGCAAATCTGGGACAAATCCAAACATCCGTTCAAAAGTTATCGCGTTAACACGAAAGACCTTATGCGGACGCGGCGGCGGCGGCGGCGCACGCAAAACCATTACATCCCCGACGCTCCGCGTTTCGGGGATATATTTAATGCTACCACTTTGTAGTATATTGAAATTTTAAACTAATCAATGTAGATTTTCGATACATTAAAATAATATGGCAAAAATTAGTAGGGGCAATTTTATATCCCTTAAATATTGGTAGGGACATGTCACAACCGTCCACCCCCTAAACGTACGCCCATGACTTCTGCCTTCAGCCACACAGTATCTTTATACCACCTCTGCCACGTAGCGAGGGCCCCACTACCATGTCACACACACACACACACACACACACACACACACACACACACACACACACACACGCACACACACGCACACACACACACACACACACACACACACACACACACACACACACACACACACACACACACAAAAATAATTAATCCATTAATGCAGAGCCCCTGTTGCCACTAAACTGGTATTGACCAAGTTTTAATTGGTTAGTGAACAGTTGGAATAGTGGAATAGTTGGGAAACCTCCCTCCGATAGCCTCATACAGTCTCGACTAGTCTCTTGTCCCAGCTGTATTGTACTGTGTCTCCCATTGCCGGGCCGTTGTAGATGACGAGGATGCAGGTTCGATCCCCGAGAGGGGTGAGCAGGTGCAAGATGACCTCCATCACACCAGCAGCGTAGCCTCTTACTGTCAGCAGGCCTATTCACTCTGAAAACACTCAACTACATTGCTATAGAAGTGCAGAGAGACTTCAGTAACCAATTAAGACTTGGTCAATACCAGTTTGGTGGCAATAACATTATAACAGGGGCTCTACATTAATGGGTTAATTATCTTGGTGTGTGCCTGTGTGTGTGTGTGTGTGTGTGTAGAGTAGAGTAGAGTAGAGTAGAGTATCGTTTATTGATCCCAGGGGGAAATTAAGGTGTCAAGTAGCATACACACATACATAAATGAAGACATTGCCCACAAGACGTAACACACATATTACACATAAAACTAGACTGCCTGTGCAGTCGCCTTCGACTGCTTAAGGTATATCCCCGAAACGCGACGCTTCCAGTCCCCCATCATTCCTACCACTCCCGTCCACCATTTCGTAAACGTATATGATACATACAGACGTGACATGACGTGCATAGGCTTAAAACCAAACGACTATTGTGAAAATGAAGCAGAAAATGGGGCAAATGGTAATACTGTTTTAATGGTTCAGTGGATATACCACATTAGGTACAGTGTAATAACCAGTGTAACAATATTTAATACAATGTAATACCAGTGTAACTCCGTCATTTTTTTACTTACATCATGTGTTTGTGTGTAAGTGGTATTACATGGTATTGCATATTGTTACACTGGTATTACACTATATTACATGGTATTGCATACTGTTACACTCGTTATTACACTGTACCTGATATTGCATATTGTTACACTGGTATTACACTAGTATTACATGGTATTAAATATTGTTACATTGGCTATTACACTGTACCTAATATGGTAGATTCACTGAAATGGTGAACCATGAAAATAAGGTGTTACCGTTACCGGGCAAATCAATCCACCCAGAAGTTATGGGCCAAATGAAAATTCCGCCATTTTGAAAGTGTTGTCTTCCGAACTCGAATCAGTTCATGAACCTACCCTAGAGCATTCACACACAAAATCTGGGACAAATCCATCCATCCGGTCAGTAGTTATGGCCCTAACAATAATTCGGCCATCTTGAATTCAGCCATCTTGAAAGTGTTGACCTCCAAACTCGAATCAGTTCATGAACCTACCCTAGAGCATTCACACACCAAGTCTGGGACAAATTCATCCACCCGGTCAGAAGTTATGGACCAAACAAAAATTCGGCCATCTTGAATTCAGCCATATTGAAAGTGTTGACCTCCCAACTCGACGCAGTTCATGAACCTACCCTAGAGCATTCACACACCAAATCTGGGACAAATCCATCCACCCGGTCAGAAGTTATGGACCAAACAAAAATTCGGCCATCTTGAATTCAGCCATCTTGAAAGTGTTGACCTCCAAACTCGAATCAGTTCATGAACCTGCCCTAGAGCATTCACCCAAAAAATCTGGGACAAATCCAAACATCCGTTCAAAAGTTATCGCGTTAACACGAAAGACCTTACGCGGCGGCGGCGGCGGACGCGGCGGACGCGGACGCGGCGGCGGCGCACGCAAAACCATTACATCCCCGACGCTCCGCGTTTCGGGGATATAATAATCATATACAGTATAGCTCACTGTTGCATACTTATTGCCAAGGCATCTCTCTCTCTCTCACACACACACACACACACACACACACACACACACACACACACACACACACACACACACACACACACACACACACACACACACACACACACACACATACACACCAAAAATATAAAGTGTAAAGTGTCCACAGTGTTCACATGTGCCTTAGCTAAGTGGCACATAGTAGCCAAGACAAGGTGGCCATAAAGTGTCCAGGAGTGTCCATAGTCTCTCTGCCTAGTACAATGTCCATTGTATTCCTTAGAAAAAGAAATGGGGGGTTATAAACACAAGTCACCCCTGTGTCACTCCACACACACTCACACACACACTCGCACACACACACACACACACACACACACACACACACACACACACACACACACACACACACACACACACACACACACACACCAAAAATAAAGTGTACATAGTCCAGGAGTATCAGTAGTCCGGGGGGTTACACACATCGCCAACTGTGTCTCTACACACACACACACACACACACACACACACACACACAGCTGTGCATTCTGCTGAAAAGTAGTCGAAGGGTAGAGAGTCCAGGTAAAAAAGAGTGTGCAGGAGTGGGATCTGTTTATGCAGTCCAGTCCCCTATGATGATCTCTCTTTGTGTGTCCTTCTGTGCAATGTTGAAAAGCTGAATGGCCCTGGGTACAAAGGACTTCCGCAGCCTGTCTGTCTTGCAGGAGATGGCGCGCAGTCTGTAGCTGTAGGAGCCATTTGTATTTATTTTCTTTTGTGTGACACCTGCTGGCCAAATTAAGTATAAACCTTGGAATGTATTGGAAATGGGTGACGTTGAGTGGAGCCCGGTGCTTGGCACTGCTTAATTGCTTCACCTGGCTTATAATTGGACAGCGTGTTGCTTGAGAGCTAGCTTGCTGATGGAATGCCTGGAACTTGGAGGTTAGAGACGCCAGCAGGCACACAAGATTTAATTTCAAGGTGATTCCAAGTGATGTTTTTTTTGTTTATTTTTGATTCAAAAGGAATCTTTATTTTTCGTGACAACATGGAAACATTTTCTTTTTTATTAATGGAATAAATCATCCTGATATTATGTCAACCTAATGGCGTCCAAGAACTGCTTCATAAGGAGACAGTACAGTAGCTGAACAGGCTTCTCTGGTTGTCGAAGACTGGGTACAGTGGGTGCTTGTAGTTGTCCAAAATAGAGTCCAATCTGCTAAGTGTCCTCTTGTCGGCTGTGGTTGTGAGGGCGTCCAGTTCTGTGCCTACAACAGACCCTGCTTTCCTCACCAGCCTGTCAAGCCGTCCAGCATCTCTCTTCCTAATGCTGCCACCCCAGCATGCCACAGCATAGGAGAGCACACTGGCCATGGCCATGTGTGTGTGTGTGTGTGTGTGTGTGTGTGTGTGTGTGTGTGTGTGTGTGTGCGTGCGTGCGTGTGCGTGTGTGTGTGTGTGTGTGCGTGTGTGTTCCAAAATGCGGCTGACCGAGCAGTGGCAGTGCCAATTCAGACAGAAAAAAAGAGATATTTATTGTGATGATTCAGCAGGAATTACAGGCTCTTTGGAATCGGTCATCAGCCTTTCAGATTCATATGGCCCTCGCTGCCACCTGGAATTACCCCCCAAGGCAGACAGGGACCAACACACACACACACACACACACACACACACACACACACACACACACACACACACACACACACACACACACACACACACACACACACAAACAAAGATAATTAATCCATTAATGCAGAGCCCCTGTTGCCACTAAACTGGTATTGAGCAAGTCTTAATTGGTTAGTGAACAGTTGGACTAGTAGGCTATCATGCTGTACTGTATGCATATTTCCCACAAGTGACATTATTGATTGATTTGTTACAATTGATCTTGTAAAATTGCCTCTTTGGCTGTAGCAAGTTAGCTAAACATGCTAGGTTACGACACAACTAGCTCATTTACTCTCTGAAGGGAGACACAGACAGAAGAGGTGCCTTCATCCCGGTGTTTTTGAAGCAGTTGCGCATATTGGGAACTCCTCCCACTTTGTTGGGAAGCAAACAATCATTAGCAAATCAAGGGAGGCCACTTGGGAAATGCCGTTTGGCAAATGTTAATTGTTAAGCTCTTGGTCAGGGCCTCGTTCCTGGATAACGATGGTTCGTAGTCTTAAGTGTGTCGTTAACAAGTGATTCTACGAATGTTCTTGGATTTTCTACAACTGTTTCCTAAAGACACTCGTACATGAACGCGTGTGCACAGCCTCTAAGATCATTCGTAGCATTGCTCTTACGGATCGCTGTCCACATGTGTGGTGCTGAAGTGTGCTCGGAGTGAACTGCGCCGTCATCTGCTGCTAAACCATTTACAAAATGTAAGGCGTGTGTCTGTGTCAAAAGTTGCTTTCTATAAGGGTGTGACTACATTTGTAGCAGTTTGAAAGTATTGACAGGAGTTATTGTTGACAAATTAAATAAAATGTCACACAAACAATGAAATCATGCAAAACTCACAACTGACTGCAAGGCACTTTAATAACCATGAGCTACGCTGTTCAGGCCCAGATTAAACGTGTGCGGTTGACTACTGTGCTTAACATTTAAGAAGACAAGCAGGCCTAGTTGTAGTTCCAAATTGGGATGCCCAAAGGTACAACCCCAAGGCGTTCAAGGCTTGACAACTGTCGAGCATGTCAGCCTGCTGAAAAACAATGTCCGTCAAAATTGACACATCTTCTTGCTGCCTTTTTGTTATTGCTTAGCCTACTAGAATCTGAATATGTCCTAAGTAAATGACAATTTCCCTTTCTGCATCATCTTGCTTGGGCTACTGAAGTGGAAAAAAAAGTTTGTTTGAAACCGAATCCGACACCACACCTTGCAATATGTCCGCTTAATCAGCCGCTCATATTCCACACCCCAAAGGTAGAGCTGGAACCACCACTGTGAGTAAGCTTCAGCGTAGCAAAATGACAAGTCACGACACTCAATGTTTACGTGCTCTCGGCGGTCGGCTTTGCACAAGCATACATGCAGAAAGAGTTTGGGTTACATGTGAGAATGTGCTTGCATGTGTCTGTATTCGCTCATGCCGAGCATGTCGCTTCATGTCGCGCACAACACAGCACAATTCCCATCAATAGGCCCTGTGCAACAGACACATGTTCAGCGAGCTTTAAAATTTATGACACTGGGAGAGCAGAGTTTGGCACATTTGGGGAGCGGCGCGAAAAGTACCGCGCGCTCAAGGCTTTAAAGTGATACTGTCCCATTTTTGGAAATAAGCTTATTTTACACCTCCCCTTCAGTTAAATAATAGGCCCTTACCTTTCTCCTGTACTTCCAACCGTTTTTCTAGTTAAGGCTGTCCAAGCTAGCAGTTAACATTGAGTCCTATGAGACCAGCTCGCAGCTTACAGGTCTCATATATTTCTGAGTCTGAAGCCGGCAGCCTGCTCTCCCTGCTCTCGCCTCTCGTGCAGCTGACTGTGGCTGTCAGTAGTGCCTCCGGAACCATTGCTGGCCACGCCCCTACAGCAATCTGTAGCCTAGGGGCCCAGTCCACCTTAATCCAGCCCTGCACACACACACACACACACACACACACACACACACACACACACACACACACACACACACACACACACACACACACACACTCATCCTTCTGTTATTGTCTAGGATGGAGGAGTCTGTCTCTGAGGGGAGACCTCCCTCTCCTGCACCCACCTGTGTGTCCATGAAGAGCGATCAGTCCAAGGCTTCAGGCATTAATTTCAAAGGACCAGACTCTTCACCCGAACAGTAAGATCAGCACTCTGTTTTATTCTCTCTCTCAGATCCAGATTCAAATGTGTGTTATTGTCATCAGTGTCTTGCTGTTGCCAAAGCATACATATACAGTAAATACCAATAACATCTCACTCACTAGCATGAACATAAAAACTTTAACACCAGTAAAGAACACACACACACACACACACACACACACACACACACACACACACACACACAGAAAGCTAGAACGAAATTTAGTAAGTGTATCTGTTTGGGCATTTATAACTTTATAAGTGTTATTTTTTAATTTCGAGGGAGTCCTACTGACAGTACAGTACAAAAACAGAAAAGAAAACAAAATTGAGTACAAACAGTAGACATAGATGCACACACTCACTCACTCACTCACTCACTCACTCACTCACTGACATTGCTGTCCAAACTACCCCACCACCCACCACCCAGCATACTACAATAGTATAATTTACAAAATAACAAGGTTATGCCATTGGTGTAAAATAAATCATATGAATGAAAAAGAAAGAGAAGGAAGAGGGCAAAACAAGATAACAGAAAACCCAAAAACAAAACAGACCATATCCAGAAACAAACAAACACAAACATGACCCAGCAACTAAGGCCTTTCAGAAGCAAGAGCAGTAAGTGTTTAAAGATGATCTAAAAATACAAAGGGAAGTGATGGACCTAAATGATGAGGGAAGGCTATTCCAAACTGAAGGTGCTTTGAAATTAAATGCTCGGCAACCGATTTATTTTCTTATTCTGGGTGTCACTAAGATAGCATAATGCATTTATTAATTTTCAGATATTAAAGGACCAGTTCAGTCAATTTCAATATACTGTTGTATTGCTCACGCTACCCTTGACTTGTCAGTACCCAGTGATGCCACATTTTTCGGCTAAGCCCTTTCCGAGATATGAGCTATTCCAATGGCTAAAAAATCTTAACATAGGCCTACTCCAAATATTTTCCCAAAAGGTACCGCTGTTTGCTAGTTGTCGGATGTTTTTGAGAATAAATAAAAATGTTTTTTGAAATGTAAACAAAGCGCTGCCCCCATTACAATGACCAAGATCTCGGAAAAGGCTGAAGAAGGGGAAAAAAAACCTCAGCAAATCCAGGGTAGTGTGAGCATTACAACTGCGTGTTGACATTGACTGAACTGGTCCTTTAAGTATCAAGTGAAGTGGCCTTGTCATCTGTGTGGTTTAACCAATATCACACATTGGACCTTTACGGAATATCCCTGCACAAATCACATAAAACATCAATATTGCATTTAATGTAGCCACTATGAAGTAAACCATTTTTTTATTATTATTCTCACAAAGGAGAAGTTTTCCAGACGTTTTGAAACCCCAACAGATATTCCAAATTATATGCCATTAAAATACTGTATCTCTACTATAATCGGTAGATTGATCTATAAGGCACCTTGGTTAATAAATGAGTACGCTGCTTACACACACATATCTCTCTCTCTCTGTCTAGTTATTTTTCAATTGGTTAATGTTAACTCCTGTTCGTTTGCTGTCAGCAGGCCACCCTCCACACACAAGCGCACACATGCACGCACACACACACGTACACACTCACACACCAAACACACTCATCCTTCTGTTATGGTCTAGGATGGAGGAGTCTGTCTCTGAGGGGAGACCTCCCTCTCCTGCACCCACCTGTGTGTCCATGAAGAGTTATCAGTCCAAGACTTCAGGAATTAATTTCAAAGGACCAGACTCTTCACCCAAACAGTAAGCTCAGCACTCTGTTTTATTCTCTCGATGATTCAGATTTAGATTCAAATGTGTGTCATTGTTATTAGTGTATCACTGTTACTAAAGCATACATATACAAACCCCAACTCCATAGAAGTTGAGAAACTAGGTACATTGTGAATAAGTATGGAATAGCGGACGACGAGGTGTCCCGATATCAAGGGAAATAATGGACGAGGCCGAGCGTTCTAAACAGCCAGACAGCGCAGCTGAACCACTGCGCTTGGTACGTTGCTATGGGCACCACTTCCTAATCTAGTGAGACGCGCCTCTATCGGAGGCAAGAAAGGACGCGCGCAGAACGTTGAGGTGACTTGACAACCAAATACGATCGAATTGACAACTGGGTTTTTGACTTGACAACCAGATGCGATAGAATTAGTAACGGGGTCTTTACTAGACAACCAGATGCCATAGAACTAACGACGCAGTCTTGACTAGACAACCAGATGCGATAGAACTAGTAACGGCACTTCGCCAGAAAGTTAGAAAAGAAGCAACTTGGACGCCCGCACGCCCGCATGACATCATAGGTGTCCTGCTACCGGGGAATAAAGGACACCTGCTCAGCCAATCAGAAGACGTACCGTCTGCTCACCGGGTGATAATAACAAAATACTGCTTTCAAAACGTCTGATTATTACATTTGATGGAGAACGGTACAAATAAAACAATAGGATATGTCCCCGGTTCTCTGAAGGAGAATGAGAGAGACTACTATCTCTACAGGAGGTCCTCTTCATAGGGGACATCCACTGAACTTCCAAGAGCGTGCCTGCACAATTCATCTCCACCACGAGATCACTGAGCTTTCAGGACGAGAAGGGAACGGTAGAGAGTAGTCTTTGAGAACACACAAACGTCCTCCCCCCACACAAACACACAAACTCATCCCTCTCTTTTTGTCTAGGATGGGGGAGTCTGTATCTGAGAGGAGATCACCCTCTCCTGCACCCACATGTGTGTCTATGAAGAGCGATCAGTCCAAGGCTTCAGGCATCAATTTCAAAGCACCAAACTCTTCACCTCAACAGTAAGATCAGCACTCTGTTTTATTCTCTCTCTCTCTCTCTCTCTCTCTCTCTCTCTCTCTCTCTCTCTCTCTCTCTCTCTCTCTCTCTCTCTCTCTCTCTCTCTCTCTCTCTCTCTCTCTCTCTCAGATTTGCATTATTGTCTTCAGTTGCCAAAGCATACATACAAAGAACAAGAACATATCTATCTATTGCTCTCTCTATCACTACCAGCTTCAACATCCAAAAAAATGAAATCGGGAAAGTATTTTTCTCTACAGCAAACCTTATGGCAGTTCAAACAAAGGATTGCCTGAGGTCCTTGCTGTAGGATACGCGTGCGCGGGCACGATTTCTCTATGAGCCTGTTAACTTGTGTAGTTCAATTTTACGCGCGTTAGCTACTGCTGTTTAGTCAATGTTCCACAGGTAAACTAATCCATTAAACTTCTCACATAAAAGCAAAGTTTAGTCAATTTTTCCACAGGTAATTTAATCCATTGAACTTCTTATGTAAAAGGAAAGTTCAGTCAATGTTCCACATGTACAGTAAGTATATTTTCAGGTGTATTCCATAAAACCCTCTGCTGCAAAGGCATTTCTCAGTGTGGCGCAGAGATCAACCTCAGCCTTGGTTCTCCAACTCCAGACTGACTCTTGTTTAGGGCGGCATAGAGCCGTGCCGGTGCCCGTTCCGCAACCAATCCAGAAGCGGCTGGCAATCCAATGCTTCCAGGTGGTGTTAAATGGTCACTACTCCTTCCATCAATTTATCCAGCGCACGGTGACCAGCCACAGAGATTTCCAAAACAAGGTTCAGAACCACAGTCTGAGCACTGATGGATCTTATCCATCATTCGCAGCTTATCCATCATTCTTTGCAAATTCGTTCGCTCAAGAATAATCCAATCATCAAGAAGCTGGAAATCATGAATCCAATCATCAAGTACAAACCCCAACTCCGATGAAGTTGGGACGTTTGGTAAACAGTGAATAAAATCAAAATGCTATCATTTTCAAAACACTCAATCTATTCATTAGATGGAGAATAGTGAAAAGACAACATATTAAGTGTTAAAACCGAGAAAAAATATTGTTTTGGGGGACATATGTACTCATTTCTAATTTGAGAAATCCAACACGTCTCAAAAGAGTTGGGACGGGGACAATAAATGGCAGCAAATGTCGAGGAAGACTAAAAACTAAACAAAAGACAACACTTAACAGTTAAATACATTAACCGATGAGATGATTTTATATAAAAAACAGTGTTAATTCCTATCTTGGACATGATTTCACCAGCTTAAATGGTGGGTGTATTCCTTGTCATGTTTTGCAATGTTTTCCTTTCTGTAGTGCTTACAGTGTGACAGGTCTTGACCAAAAACCCACCATTTTATCACATGCTGGTCCTTATGATGGAGCCAAACTGTTAAAACATAGTAGAGAATGCAATTTGACCTTACTATGTGGCATTAATCGAAGATCTCCCTTCAAAATATAATGCATGAGTGGCTTTTCATGCTGTTTAAAACCCATTTATACCATTCAGCACTGTATTTAACTCTACAGATGAGTGAGAACATCTTAACCAATGCACTACTGCATCCGCATGCCATCATGGAGGCTGACTTTTGAAGCTAGCACTAACACAAGTTGGATGGTCCATTTTCACTGTAGCACAGGATGTGCAATGCTCTATTATTGTCAAAAAGAATGGACTTCTACAACTTCTGCTGACTTCTGTAAGCAAAGGACAGTTTCCCATGTCTTCTGGGTCTATTTCAAGTGAGCTCAGGTGCTTAGGAGAATGTTAACCCCTGTGTCATTTTCATGCATTAAGCATTCTTAATATGGTCAATTTTCAATAACTCTAGCACTCCAGGAATTAGAGTGAGACTACAGCCAATATATATTTCATGATGTCATGAACCTATACAATGATTTTATTAACAAAAATATGTCTTATATACACTCAATCGTGGTAAATCAAAGGGAATTCAAAAATGTATGTAATAACTATGGTAATTATTCCCTTTGCATCTTTAATTCTGAGTGACTCAGCCTCTCTGTGATGATCTTATACCTGGACACCTATATTGTCCGTCAGTACAATTCATTTTGAAATGTTCTTCTTTGTTGTTTTATCTTATTTGGATGTTTACTAAATTTCACTGATCCCCGTCCCAACTCTTTTGAGGCGTGTTGGATTTATCAAATTAGAAATGAGTACATATGTCCCCCAAAACAATATTTTTTCTCGGTTTTAACACTTAATATGTTGTCTTTTCACTATTCTCCATCTAATGAATAGATTGAATGTTTTGAAAATGATAGCATTTTGATTTTATTCACTGTTTACCAAACGTCCCAACTTCATCGGAGTTGGGGTTAGTACAAACAGTAGACATAGGCTGTGTCTCAAATGCAGCACTTGTGCACTTCGGGCACTGTTTTTCAGTGCCTAGGGCGCTCACGCTGAAAATTTCAGTTGAGCCAGTGCATTGAAAGTGCCAGGATGATCCCCTAACAATGGCGGAAAAATGCTGTGCTTGAATGATGGACACTGCACGCACTAAACGGCGGCCATGTTGACAATGACACGGAGGAAATGTGGCATTCAGTTCAGTAGAAGAGTTTGGTCAACAGTCTCCTAAGTAATGTTGATGGGACACCAACCTTTTCATGCCAACCAAAGTATTGTATGTGTGATTGTTGACCAGACGCTGTGCATTGTAAACAGTAGCCAACTCATATTTTGGCAAGCTAATGGCATGCTCTGCCGTCACTTCCAGCGAGGGCACAGTGCAAAGTGCTCACATTTTTCCTCAACACTATGCACTGAAGACCTCAGTGCACTGTGTGCACTATGCACTGACTGTCAGTGCACTGACAAAAGTGCGCCATTTGAGACACAGCCCATAGACGCACACACTCACTCACTCACTCACTGACATTGCTCTCCAAACTACCCCACCACCCACCACCCAGTATACTACAATAGTATAATTTACAAAGTAATAAGGTCATGCCATTGGTGTAAAAATAAATCATATGAATGAAAAAGAAAATGAAAAAGAAAGAGAAGGAAGAGGGCAAAACAAGACAACAGAAAACCCATAAACAAAACAGACCATAAACTCAGGGGGTCTTCTATATATTCTTAAACTTAAGAGTTGGTAGAATACAACATACATAATTCCATGAGTCAAATTCAAGGTTTTTTCAAAAACACCTTTTTTCAGCAAAATATGACAACCACCCACACATGCACGCACACACACACATACACAGTCACACACCATCATCCTTCTGTTATGGTCTAGGATGGAGGAGTCTGTCTCTGAGGGGAGACCTCCCTCTCCTGCACCCACCTGTGTGTCCATGAAGAGTTATCAGTCCAAGACTTCAGGAATTAATTTCAAAGGACCAGACTCTTCACCCAAACAGTAAGCTCAGCACTCTGTTTTATTCTCTCGATGATTCAGATTTAGATTCAAATGTGTGTCATTGTCATCAGTGTATCACTGTGACTAAAGCATACATATACAAAGCCCAACTCCATAGAAGTTGAGAAACTAGGTACATTGTGAATAATAGCAAAATACTGCTTTCAAAACGTCTGATTCTTACATTTGATGGAGAACGGTACAAAGAAAACAATAGGATATGTCCTAGGCTTGGGCGATGTCCCCCTAATTGGCAGCTGACGATGTTTACAGTGAGACGATGCGATGGACGATGACATCGTCGTCGTTGGGGGGGATTAATATTATTTTTTTAATTAGGCCTATGCTTTTTCTATTATTATATATAGTTTTTTGTCTTTCCCCAAGCTATTATTTTAATATATTTGCTTTAAGAGTAGGCCTAAGTCAAATATATTGACAGTTTTTAAATTCTTACCAAAAAAATGTTTAAACCTCCTCCAGTTGCGCTACTCTGTCTGCAACAGAGCTGGTCGCTCTGCTGTCTGTGAGAGCGTCTCTCCCCCTCCGACCCCTCCCCCTTGCCCTTCTTGTCTCTCGTGTCACCATCAGCTTCAAGCCCATTGCCTGCTACTCTTCCAAACTCTACTGCGTGTAAACTTATTTTCAATAAATTTCACAATGTATCCTACTAATGCAGCCTACCGCAGGCTGCTACTAGAGTGTGTTATTTATCGGTGTAGTAGTTCTATTTGAAGATGAGCTGTGTCACTGCGTTTTTGCATAACTTTAGCCATACAGTGCAGGGAAGCCCAGAATGTTTGTCAAATGGAAGAGATGAGAACCCACGCGTGCCCTCTCGAGGTTTTGCAATGGCTTTTAGCCCGAGTTAGCAAATTACCCGACACTATACGAATGTTCCTTTAGCACATAGCGAGACTTTTTTAATTCGGTGAAGCCACGAAGACGTGGGCAGACATGGAATCGCTTGCGCTCCCTCTTGACAGTGGGCTAATCAGAAGTGTAGCCTACAATCTTGTGTGGCTACTTCACAAGACATCTCCATCGCGGAGAGATTAAACATCTTGAGTTGAATTTCCGTTAAACATGAAATGGTAAACTGTCGCAATTGCTGAACGATTTGTTGCTTTCACGTTACTCCGGAGGGAGAACCAATGCCTCACGACTGCCGTTGTAGAAACTTGGGTCACAGAAATAAATGTAGGCAATCAGACACTTACTTGAACTCATCTGCAGAAAACAATAGTAGGGCTTAATTCACAAGTTTTTTTTTAATTTATTCCATTGCGGGTTTTTTTCGTAGAGAAATTGACTCTGCTTGAGGCTTGTGTTGACAACCTCGGTCAGTTCGCGGTCTGCTGCTACTAAGGATTTTACGGTAATGTTTCAGTTACTTTCAATGCCAAGCACCGTAATGATGACAATAGCAGCGGCTTCAAAAATACACAAGTTGAGGATTCCTTGGCATCACGATGTTTGCGTCCATCGTGATGCCAGCTGTCCATCGCCGATCGGCACAACCCTAATATGTCCCCGGTTCTCTGAAGGAGAATGAGAGAGACTACTATCTCTACAGGAGGTCCTCTTCGTAGGAGACATCCACCGAAATCACCACCGACAGGCAAAAAGGCTGCTAGGCCCCAACATTGCCTCAACGTTGATGCGCAATTCCTTTTCCACCACGAGATCACTGAGCTTTCTGGATGGGGAATGGTATAGAGTAGTCTTTGAGAACACACAAACGTCTCTCATCCTTCTGTTATTGTCTAGGATGGAGGAGTCTGTGTCTGAGGGGAGACCACCCTCTCCTGCACCCACCTGTGTGTCTATAAAGAGCGATCAGTCCAAGGCTTCAGGCATCAATTTCAAAGGACCAGACTCTTCACATCAACAGTAAGATCAGCACTCTGTTTTATTCTCTCTCTCTCTCTCTCTCAGATTTCCATTATTGTCTTCAGTTGCCAAAGCATACATACAAAGAACAAGAACATATCTATCTATTGCTCTCTCTATCGCTACCAGCTTCACCATCTAAAAAAATGAAATCGGGAAAGTATTTTTCTCTACAGCAAACCTTATGGCAGTTCAAACAAAGGATTGCCTAAGGCGCTTGCTGCAGGATACGCGTGCGTGGACACGATTGGTGCATGAGCGCGTTAACTTGCGTAGTTCATGTCAATTTTACGCGCGTTCGCTACTGCTGTTTAGTTAGTGTTCCACAGGTAAACTAATCCATTAAACTTCTCACATAAAAGTAAAATTTAGTCATTGTTCCACAGGTGAGTAATCTATTGAACTTCTCACGTAAAAGGAAAGTCCAGTCAATTTTCCACAGGTGCAGTAAGTACATTTTCAGGTGTCTTCCATAAAACTCTCTGCTGCAAAGGCATTTCTCAGTGTGGCAGAGAGATCCACCTCAGCCTTGGTTCTCCAACTCCAGACTGACTCTGAAGGCTTGTTCAGGGTGACATAGAGCTGTGCCGGTGCCTGTTCCCGCAACTAATCCAGAATCGGCTGGCAATCTAATAATTCCAGGTGGTGTTGAATGGCCACTAGTCCTTCCATCAATTTGTCCATAGCAGGGTGACCAGCCACAGAGCTTTCCAAAACAAGTTTCACAACCACAGTTGGAGCACTGATGGAGCCGCCCAGCTTATCCATCATTCTCGGCAAATTCGTTCGCTCAAGAATAATCCAATCATCAAGAAGCTGGAAATCATGAATCCAATCATCAAAAAGTTTGAAATCATGATGAATTCAAAAATGTAAATATCTTCTACGTATTCGATGGCCATTGGAGACTGACGCATGACACGCCATTTCGCCCAAGAGTCCATCACATAGCCAGTCGCCTAAGTCCCATCTGGACAGCCGGGCTCTCCTAAACCCACTTTGATCTTTGAAAAGATGGTGTCAATTACGTTGATTGACCAGTTTATCAAACCCATGTTTAATTCCGTTCAGAAGAACAAGACAGACGAAGTCTACAGGGTAGGAAGACAAGGCAAGACTGGCAAAGCAGGCAAAACAGAGGGAGAGAGAAATCAGAAGTGTGTCCGCCTCGGCCAAGAGCCAGAGTGAGAGGATGGTGGTGGGTCTGGTGGTGAAAATCAGAAGTGTTACCGCCTAAGCCAAGAGCCAGAGAGAGATGGTGGTGGTGGTGGAAATCAGAAGTGTGTCCTCCTCCAACTCCACGGAGAGAGAGGAGGGTGGCAGGGCCGCTGCCCGCCCAGGTCAAAGTCATCTGAGGACCCAATTCTGGGCCCCCTCTATCTCTGGGCCCGGGACAACAGACCCCTTTGTCCCCCCTTGTCAGCTCCCTGGATGGTGGTGGTGTTAATGGGGGGAAAAAACAGAAAGCCAATGGCCAGTTGGAAAGAATACGCAAATAGTTCAATATTTAGAAGTGCAGAGTGGAAAAGTAAGAGAATGGCCTCTGAATCAAATGTTGACAATGTAATTACTATCAATATTTGGCAGTCCACAGAAAACAAAATGTGAAAGCCCCAGCTATAACGTTAAAGGGCCAAGTGTAAGCACTCTGCTCACATCTGACCCTCAGCTCGTATAATGTGAGGATGTGTCATGAGATGTGAACTTTTTCTTTGAGCAGGAGGTGAATACCCACAACTGAAAGTATTGCACAGTGTAAGCCCGGCTTAAGCTGCAAACCTGGAAACAGGAGCTCAGTGCAGAATAGAGATGCAATAGCAGGTAGCTAAGCACAAATACCAATTCCAGAACCTACACTCAAACACACACATACCATTGTGTGTGTGTGTGTGTGTGTGTGTGTGTGTGTGTGTGTGTGTGTGTGTGTGTGTGTGTGTGTGTGTGTGTGTGTGTGTGTGTGTGTGTGTGTGGGTTTGTGTTTGTGCGTGCATGAATATGTGCAGGTTTTATAGACCTCTGTATGGAAGCCGGCAGATGGTTTCTGAGATTTCAGAAATCCTCAAAGAGGAATACGGACTCTGAAAGGTGTGTGTTTAGTGCACTGCAACTCTCATATTGTTCTTTCTGTTCCACAGATTCATGTCACAGAGATCACAGTCATCTGCACAGAGCTCGGTGTCATTGAGGAGTGACAGGTCAAAAGATGGTGGCCTTCCACACTTCCGTGAGGATCCCATGTCATCTTACCAAAGGTATGTATTGTTTGAAGGTCTTTTTGTGTCTTCATTGATTATAGGACAGTCTGAGTATGGCAGGATGACGGTGAGTGAGTGAGTGAAGTTACCTAGGCTTGTTCCCCATGGATATGCAAAATCATATTTGGGGGGTTTAGCGTACTGCAGTGGTTCCCAAACTTTTCTGCGGTGACCCCCGTTTGGAATATTTCCGTGAACTCGCTCTCAATACCCATTTCTGGAAGTATGTTGTTTGTTAACCTGTAGATTTTCTTAATTGGTGACTTAAGACTCACTGTATTGTCATAGCAATGTTGGTATGATGAAGTGTTGTTAGGTGTTTTCAGCTAAGACTTAATAGGCCCATCGACGGGCTCATCTACAGTAAGAAACTACTGTAGTTTACTCTTTGTTTACTCTGTTTTCTCTTCAGAAAGCCAAAGAAAGGTACCAGTGTTCAGCATGAGCAAGAGAGTCTTACTCATGTATTCCAGGTAAGTGAATGTGTTTGAATCTGTTCAGTGCATCGTTTTCAATATGAATGAACCAAACTCATGGCAAATACTTCAGTCCTCAAACATAATCATTCTAGATAGGTAGACCAGTGGCCATTTGAAACAGGAGTTTAACAAACAAAAAAGATTCTTCGTAGAATTCATATATTTTATGGTGACCAAACATCCATATGACCCAGGACATGTACTGATTTCGGGACCTGTCCTGGATGTCCCGGTTTTCACAACATTTATCATTAAAACCCCTTTGGTTAACGTATAACACTGCTGTACAACAGCTTTTAATTAAAAAAATAAAATTTGAAATATGTCCGAGTGTCATCAAAATTATTTTGAAGGCTGGGGAACACAATTAAAACCCTTTCATGTTCCGTAGTCTGCTGAGCTTCTCACTTGTGCCAAAGCTGCAGGCACGCGAACACATATGTTGCACATCTGATGGTTGATTCACGCAGCAATAACTTAAGTAATTTAGTATGGTGGTGTAAAGGAAACACAAAGTAACCGCATGACACCCACAGTGAATCTCTGAGTGTCCAGTCCCCTATTTAGGCTTAACAAGACAGCCAACCAAATGACCACTTGTGCCAGCAAGACGTGCAAAGCCCACAAAAGTTTTGGAGGAGTTGTCTGCAGACCCACATCAAGAATAACTCACATATCTCTTAGTTGCATGTTGCCTTTGCTGTATAGGAAGTGATGAGCAACTTGGAGTCATTAGCTACAGTCCAGTGCCACATATCACACATTCCAAATGTTTTAACTGTAGGTCTGTATTCTGTACAATCACCTGGTTGAATTGGAAACAAGTCCGAAAGGTGAACAAATATGCCTTGAATTGGAAAAATTGGTAAAAATCAGGTCATTTGGAATATGTGGCACTGGTCTGTAATTAATGTCAGAATGACCATCACAACTCCAGGTTTCCCTAACTTGACTCTTGTCCTCTGGTATGCGGCAGGGAATGGAACGCCCTCGCATGTAGTTGCTGAACGCAGACAGATGATGAAAATCAGGTTAAGGTTGCCCATCACATACCAGAAAATGCATTACTGTATGTAGGCATTGGCATAGTAGCATACACACATACATAAATAAAGACATTGCCCACAAGACGTAAATACAGTATGTGTGTTATGTCTTGTGGGCAATGTCTTTATTTATGTATGTGTGTATGCTACTTGACACCTTAATTTCCCCCTGGGATCAATAAATGATACTCTACTCTACTCTACTAGGGTAACATAAAATATGAAAAAAGTGCATAGCGAGTACTATTCTAAGACAGCATGTGGAACCTTAATAAATAAATAAATAAATAAATGAATACATAAATACAAACAAAAATGACCTCCACCACCCACCCCTCGTGGTAAGGTGTCCTCATTATCACATGTTGGAATATGGTCACCCTAATATACATGACGTATGGTGTGCTCCAGGTGCTTGAGACAAGGATCAGCACATTTGTGAAGAATGAGCTGGGAAGATTTAAGATGATTCTTAGTCCAGATTACCAAGAAGACTTAAAGAGAAAAGATGAGGATGAGAGTGATGCCAGAGAAGGAGCTCTCAAGATGGCACTACACTTCCTATTGGAGATGGAGAGAACAGATCTTGCTGACAAACTGAAAGAACGTAAGAATTATCATTTTTCATAATCTGTCATTTCCGTACATTATTTGTATCATTGAAGTATGAATAAAAATAATTAAGGTGATGGACAAGTAGTTATATTTGTATCATTTGTTGTTCAATATTTATTTGTTTGTGGACTAGATGAGCTGGATGTACCTTTTCGGGCTGAACTGAGAAAACATCTCAAGAACAAGTATCAGAGTGTGTCTGAAGGAATTCCCGTGCAAGGAAACTCTGCATTGCTCGAAAAGATCTACACAGAGGTCTACATCACAGAGGGAGGAAGTGGGAAAATAAATGAAGAGCATGAAGTCAGGCAGATTGAGTCCATATCCAAAAGACCAGTTGGAAGGGAGAATCAAATCAAATGCAATGACATATTCAAGCCCTTACGTGGTCAGGACAAGCCAAGCAGAAGGGTGATGACAAAGGGGGTAGCTGGCATTGGTAAAACCATTTCCATTCAGAAGTACATCCTGGACTGGGCTGAGGGAAAAGACAACAGAGAGATCCACTTCATTTTCCCATTGCCTTTTCGGGAGCTCAACCTCATGAGAGGCACACCACTCTCTTTGATGGGTCTCCTTCACCACTTCTTTCCAGAGCTGAAGCAGGTAACCATTGACAGTCAAGAGAAGTACAAATCATTGTTCATCTTTGATGGTCTGGATGAATGTCGACTGCAACTAAACTTTCAGGAGAATGAAAGTTGGACTGATGTAACTGGTGTCACTTCTTTGGATGTACTCCTCACAAATCTCATAAAGGGAAATCTGCTTCCCTCTGCTCTACTTTGGATCACCTCCCGACCAGCAGCAGCCAGCCAGATTCCACCCGATTGTGTTGACCTCGTCACAGAGATCCAGGGGTTCAATGACATGCAGAAGGAGGAGTACTTCAGGAACAGGTTCAATGATGAGAGTTTTGTAAGCACAATAATGTCTCACATTAAATCATCAAGGAGTCTCCACATCATGTGCCACATACCAGTGTTTTGCTGGATAACTGCTTACGTTCTTGAGGTGATTATTGGCTCTTCAGAAAGACAACAGCTTCCAAAAACGTTGACAGAAATGTACACATATTTCTTGATTTTCCAAATAAAACAGTCCGATCAAAAGTTTCACAATGTGCATGAACTTGAGCCACAATGGAAGAAGAATCTTATCCTTGCTCTCGGAAAGCTAGCCTATGAACAGCTGGAGAAGGGAAACCTGATCTTCTATGAAGATGACCTGAGGGAGTGTGGCATTGATGTCAGAGAAGCAGCAGTGCGCTCTGGTGTCTGCACCCAGATCTTCCGACAGGAATCTGCAATTTCTCAAGCAACAGTGTTCTGCTTTATCCACCTGAGTATCCAGGAGTATCTGGCAGCTCTATATGTGTTTGTGATGATGGCAAACGAAAGGAAATATGTGATGTCCAACTACCAAAGTTATCAGCGTTGGACACAAGTTTTCGGAAAACAGTCCATTACCACCTTACACAAAATTGCTGTGAACAAAGCTCTGCACTGTAAAGATGGACAATTTGACCTCTTCCTCCGGTTCCTTCTTGGTCTTTCTCTGGAGTCTAACCAGACTCTCCTGCACGGCCTTCTGTGGAGAGGAGAGAAACATATTGGCAATGCTGAAACAATCAGTTACATTAAGGACAAGATCAGGGAGGTCCCTTCATCAGAGAGGATGATCAACCTCTTCCACTGCCTGAATGAACTGAAAGACCATTCCTTGGTGGAGGAGATCCAGAGCTTCCTGAGTAAAGGAACACTTTCTGAAGCCCAGCTTTCACCTGGCCAGTGGGCAGCTCTAGTGTTCGTGCTGCTGACATCAGACCAGAAGCTGGATGTGTTCGACCTGAAGGAGTATGCCAGATCTGATGAAGGTCTCCGGAGGCTGAAGCCGGTAGTAGGGGAATCCGAAATGCTTATGTAAGTGTGATGACTGTGAGCATTCACAGGGAGAATGGGTGGACGACTGTTCAGTGTTTTGTACATGTATATCTCTAAGCGTTCTAGTTATGTATGGGTACCTGTACAGTCACGTATGGCTTTTATCCTCTTTCAGGCTTGATAGCTGTGAGCTCAGTGAAATGAGCTGTACAACAATGGCATCTGTCCTCTGCAAAGCATCAAAAGTTAAGAAACTGAATCTCAGCTACAACAAAATTGGAGATATTGGAGTCAAAGCACTTTGTAGTGGGCTGGAGAACTCTAACTGTGCATTGGAGTCACTCCGGTAAGAAATGTCACTATTTCAGCATTGAGTCATATACTTCTCTGGGTCTTCTGCTGTACTTACACACCTCTTAAAGTTTTGTGTTTTAATATTAAACGTCCTGGACATCGTCTTGCCTTACAGTATAAACACAGTGTTATACAATGTATGCCAAAAATGTATATTTTATACATGAAATGGAAAAAAATAATAATTAAGGCTCTTCTGTTCAGACTAGCGGACTGTGGCATATCAGGAGTAGGATATGCTGCTCTCACCTCAGCTCTCAAATCAAACCCCTCACACCTGGAGGAACTGGACCTGAGAGGAAACAATCCGGGAAAATCTGGAGTAAGGCTGCTTTTGGAATTACAGCAGGATTCAGCTTTTAAACTTCAGAAACTGAGGTAAGATGATTTCATAAAACATCTCTACATGAAAGTGTCTGAGATGTTGAATTTCTGAAACTTAATCTGGCTATCTGAAATGTGTCTGCTTTTTTCTAGAGTGTATGTTTTGACTTTCTCTCTCTGTAAAATGTTATCACTGGTGGAGATGATGCATTTTACTATGGGTTGTGTTATGATGTTGGATCTAACATTTTAAGTCTCTATGTCAGCGGTCAGCAAAATATATATATATTTTTTGGACAAGCCCATCACGGGCCATGACCGTGCTTTATTTGACTTCAACAATGAAATGCATTCGATTTAATTTAAAACAAAATGCTTCTAAGTAATGTTATTACATTCACTGCTGCATTTCCTGGAATCTGTCACGAAACAGATGACCTGCCCTTGCAATCTGCCATAACTTGTGTACAGTATACTTTTTTGTTTTTGATGACTTGTAAATAACTAGGTAAGACTGCTAACTATCAATGCTAAATATCGTCAAGAAAGTATTAATGCAAAGACAACATGTTTCATTTTCCACGAGGTAGTTGCTGTTTGTGAGAACAATGAGACAAAGCAAGGCCACTTGAAATGCGGCTGGCTGGCAGCAATGCTGGCATGGATTGGCTGCATGATTTATTGTTTTGTTTACGCCATCTTATGCCCCCATAGTGGTAGACAATTGCATTTCTCTCCCATGCACTTGGGGATTTATTTTGTACCGTGTATCAGAGGTCTCAGTCAAGCCAATTACTTTTCAGTTTCCATTGATGAGAGCAACATTGATATCAGCCAGATATGCATCTACATGTGCTATGTTTTTATGTGATTAATACAGAAGAATACATTTGATCTGTCTTCACAGGTTGTTGAAGAGTGATGCTGCTGAACACGCCTGTGTCTTTCTGACTTCAATTCTACATGAAAACCCTTTACTGCTGTCAGAGCTGGATCTGAAGGGGAAGATACCGGGAGACTCCGGAGTGAAGCAGTTCTGCCCTCTACTGGAGGACTCACACTGCAGAATCAAGACACTCAAGTTAGTTATTAGTGTTTGATCAGTATAACTAATCTGTATAACTAACACACACACACACGCACACACGCACACACGCACACACACACACACACACACACACACACACACACACACACACACACACACACACACACAGGTGGGTTATGATTTCTACATTTCCTGCATTTACACTATTCCAAGCAACTGAAATTGATGGCTATGAATGCAGGTTATAGAACAAGTGTTTGGATCCTCAGGTCATGCAGGCTTAAGAATGCTGTTGGAGGGTTGCAAAGGGGGGGACTGCAAAAAATGGGGCGTTTTTTGCTCTTTTTTTTGCGAGATTATACTGTGCTATACCTTGTGCTAAAATATGGAGATAACACTTTTTTGTTTGTCCTTGAATGTTGACTGCTTTATTACAAATGCATTTAAGTCAGTATGTAAGTCACATGTAGGTAAGTCAGTTATTTTATCCCCTTCAAACAGCGCTCGAAGTTAACGGTGTCCCGACGTCCGTTGGGGGGAAAATGTTGGGGGGACACAAAGTTATAATTTCTGGGACAATGCCGGGACCGTACAAAAATATCAATGAAAAGATTCTAAAAGTAGTCTATTATATTTGCAAAGCCATTACACAGGGACATTAACTCAACACCAACCATCAGCGAAAATAGCAACAGAAAACTTTCAGATAACACTCCATGCATTGTGTTCTAGAATGTTGATTAAGATTTCGCAGCTGCAACTGAGAGGACGTCCAGTTGGTTATGCCATTTCACCCTGAATGCTGTCAGAGAAAACGGGCTCTGGATTGTTGATTTTGCAAGCCAACAAGGATATATTCCAGTAGACATGGTTAAGCTGTGAGAGGAATGGAGTTCGGTTTTGCTAATATTTCAGGTAAGCAATATAAAATGCGCAGTTGCCTGTTGCCACCTGTCGCATGCTTATCTGCCCAAAACACCAGAAACGCGAGCTGCTTATAAAGTAGATTAACCCTCATTCATACATATCAGAAACTGCCTGTAGCCTACAATTACTTTCCAGTAACAAATAGTTAGGGAAACGGCAAGCAAGCTAACAGGGGTAGTTGTCAGCCAAGAACGTCAAGCAGTTTCATTCAAATTTGGCTGGAAATGAAGGCACTATATTCTGAACATTGTCATACGAGTTATTTAATTAATGTTGAAGTAGGCCTATCCATGTATTGTTTCTGTGTGGGTAAAAGCAGGAATGCCTAGTAGCCAAAGTGTAATTGAAAAAGGGAAAAGTTCACCAAATATTTATTTGACTTCATTGATTACAAGCACGAAGAACGTGCTTCAACTCTACAGCATTGCCAGCGCATTTCTCTCCAATCCCTCTCTTTCTCCCCCTCCATGCTAGCCTCTCTCCCTCTCTTTCTTGAAAGTGAGGTAGGCCTAAGTGTGCTGCCGTAGTTTTTTTGTGTGCTGCCGCATTTATTTTTAGGTTATCAAATTGTCTTAATGTCAATGTCATGTGAATTTAAAACGGAAAGGAAACGTCTTGCAATGCGTTGTCATACTCCTAATGCGGCCCAAAAACTTTCCACCTAGCCTGATTATCATCGACTTTCACATCTCTTTGAGACTGGCTGAAGCTGTTGCATCACTAGGAGGGCACAGCCTGGATATCTTCCACCGGCATGTCCATCAATACCAGTGGCTGAAGTCAAACTAGGTTAGACTATTGCCACTTTTTAACTAAAGCTAAACAGACACTGAATTGTTATCGATATGTAGGCTAATAGACTAAATGAAAGCTGTTTTTTCTGTAGGCTAAATATAGGCAACAACAGAGTAACAGGATGGCTGGTTGCAATAGTCTACAATACATTTCCTCATATCACCATGCTCATATATTCTTTAAAAACGAAATGTGCACGGTTACTCAAGGCATTTTTCTATACAAGGCAGAGATGTCCATGATTTAACACCCCCTCGTTTTTTCTTAAAAACCTGAATTCACAGTTGCACTGCATAAAAATAATAGTCATATGAAATTGAACGTGAACATAATTTACCACTTATTTAGGCGCACAAAAATGGGGACACTTCTGGTTACATTCGGGACAATACAAAGTGGAATCCTGGACCATAACGGGACACAAAGGAAAAAAAGTTTAATTTCGAACCCTGCCTTCAAAACTATTAAATCTAGTACCTTTTGGTCCTCTTGATCCAGGAAAAGGTAGTCAAATCTGTATGTGACTGTGCATTGCTTGGTACAGTACCACAGCAGAATATACAGTATGTGTTTGAATGTTGTGAAGAGCCTGTGCCTAATGATCTTGCACGTTTCACTTGTGCTTCATTAGGTACATCCACATAACTCCCACAGGTGAAATAGCTGATTACCGGGTCACATGACCTCGCCAAAACACTGTGACAGATAACAGCACAATTTCAAATACGAGTTAACATTTAATGACATTAAGCCTCTTTCCAGTGAGATACATACAATACAGTTGTCACATTAAGTCTCAAATTACCAAACAAATAGTGTAAAAGATCCCAAGTACAGTCTGCATTACCGCACAAATACACCGGCCGTGACCTGAGCGAGGCGAGCGACAGAATTAATGAACTTTGCATTGAGTCACGCAACAAAAGTGATCCGGGCGACTAGAGGCGTTTTGCGCAACGAGAGCGATAGTTTGCATTTGAATCCCTGGAATATTATGCAAGTTAGCAATGACGCGGTTCTGCGACAGCCGCCACAGCCACTGGGAATGTTGGAATGCTTACATCCTGCTTTTAACGGACATACTCTGGTCGCCTCACTCGCTCATATCGCTCTTGCGGCACAGAAGCGATTCTCTGTGGCTTGAATCTGGTTGCGGCCAGTCTATTCGCCCGGTCAGATTTCAATCACTTATCAGATACCTTGTGTCCTGCATTATTATTTTGCCACCATTTTCTAGAAATCTTGCAGGTTAAACATATAGGCTATCTCAGTGAACGGATGCCAAGAATAGCCTACAACAAAGTTTAGTGCAGGGCTCCAGAGTGCGACCAATTTGGTTGCATATGCGCCCATTTTTTTCAATGGTACGCCTAAAAAATATTTTTAGGCGCACCGGTGCGACCAGCCATCAGTAGAACAAAATCAATTACCAAACAACCGTTTTAATGGACATAAAATTAATAGTCATTCTACAGTAGTGGCCCATCATCACACAATAAAGCGTGTCGATGCGGTCATTCCTTCAACTCCGCTGAACTACCGGTAGCTTTCTCCCCCTTCCTCGTTCACAGGCAGCCCGACGTTTCAGAATAGAATGTTCGACTTCGCTCAACTATCCGAGTTCACATGTGCCAGCGAGTTTTGTGTTCTCAACCAGGCGAGTTTTGCAACGGACGAGAGAGTTACAATCACGGTAAAAACAGCAAAATGACTTGAGGATATTTTAAACACGAGAGAGTCACAATCACGGGGAAAAACTAAATGGCTTGAGCGGATATTAAACATTGCCACACAAAAACGCAGAAGGGTGCGGATAATTGCCCGTTTTAGCCGCGTGCAGAGCTGGCCAAACAACAGGTGACGCGCTAGTCTGTCGGGAGGGACTTCTGTGAGAGTTTTTTGATAGCGACTAGGGCAGGCTACATACGGCCTATCAGTCGGCAAGGCATCGTTCATGCACCTCGAGACAGCACGAGAGGGGAGAGAGAGAGAGAGAGAGAGAGAGCGAGCGCACTAGTGCTGTCGTGTCTGTTCGTAGCCCTTGCTAAGATACCACAATCATTATGCAGAGGGCGAGCGCTCAAAAACGGGGAAATAGACAAAACCCAATTCACCTCAGATTCCACTGTAAACATAGGCTAGGCTATTTGTGTTTAATGATTTTAAAAATCACGACATTTTTAGCAGGGTTTGTTAAAAAAAAAAATCTATCCATCTATCCATCCATCCATCCATCCATCTATCTTCATATTGTAACTCTGTGCTTGTGCCGTGTGCGTAGCCTTATTGCAGAAAAGGCTGGTATGTTGATCTTACTAGTCAAACACATACTGACTAAAAGGCTACTAATTTGGTCTTTTCTACCAGCCAAACTGCTTGTAGCCAAGATGTGTTAGTTAGGTAGCCTACTGTCATGTCTTTTATAAGGAGCACATTTGGAAGACTAGCCTAAAGCACATGAAAGGCTCCAGGTCTTTTAAAATAGGCTATAGCAACAATAATAGAATAATAATAATGATAATAATAATAATAACAATAATAATAACAATAATAATAATAATAATAATAATACTTATTATTATTATTCTATTATTGTTCAGCTTTAAAAAATAATAATAATAAATAATAACAATAGCAATAATAATAATAGCAACAATAATAGAATAATAAAAATAAATAATAATAATAATAATAACAATAATAATAATAATAATACTTATTATTATTATTCTATTATTGTTGCTATTATTATTGCTATCGTTATTATTTTTAATTATTATTTTTTAAAGCTGAGGTGTGTGTGTGTGTATGGGGTGGTGAAAACATTTGGGTGCACCTAAATTTTGTGCTGGTGCACCTAAAAAATTTTTTAGGCGCACCAGTGCAACCAGTGCAAAAAGTTAGTCTGGAGCCCTGTGAAAGAGAAAAAAAAAATGAAAGAGGGCGCAACGACTCGCTGACCATTTTTCTTTTTTTTATGTTTCGTTAATGGCCTTCCGACATCACCACTCTTGTCTCTGGTCGCCGAAGCCCCCTATTTATTTTGCGTGTGGATGCCTTGTTCTTGTTCACGAAGCACCCACACAAATTATGATTGATCACAGTTTAATAATGCCCTGATTTATCAAACACAGCTGAACTATTTTACTGCCTGTAAAATTGCATTGCTTTTATTTTATACACTTACACAATTGATGTTAGGCCTACCTTCTTATTTTCGTTACAGTGTCAACTGTGGTGCCATGATATTTACACTCCCGTCTTAAAACATCAACTTGAAGCGCAAGTTTCCTCTTTTCCTGTGGGTGTCTCCACTGTGCCATGCCACTCGCGTCTTAAAACAGCAATCTTATGCGCAAGTTTCTTCTTTTCCCTTCATACCCTGTGGGTGTCTCCACTGTGCCATGCCGTTACGATCAATCTTAGCGCGTTAAGACTACTCCAGACCACTCGTGGATTTCTCTTAGAGTTACGTGTCAACCTGCGATGGTTCTTTGCTAAGTTGGCTTTGGGAAACGCTCCGTGAGCTCTACGATGGTGTTACGTGTGAAGTTAAGTAGCACGTAGCGTTAAGTAGTACTTAAGGCCCTTTCGGAAACGACGCCCTGGATATGTAATAACTAGCCTACATTTACAGTAAAAACTCTGAACAACTTGACAACAATTGATCCAAATTAGAACAATTCAGTAGATGTTGGGAATGGGGTTACTAATAACCAACCAGAAGGGGAAAATAATGTGTGTACTGCACTGAAGTTTTGGAATAGTGTACTTTGCACCTGGAGTTTTTAAACTGCATGGACAATCTGCACAAGCTGCAAATGATCAGACTGTGTGTGTCTTGTCCAGCACGAGAGCGAAATATAACAGGCTCCCACTTCCTACTTCACTTCTTTTTTACTGCATAAACAATGGGGAAATTAACTTTAAACTTCGTGGTGCATTCACGTTATTGCCCGTTTTTCGTGGTTGGGCAACGCTTCTGCTGCCTATTCATTTGAATTGCCCGACTGCTGCCTAGCGACCCACTAGTTTGATGCCCTTTCGGTACCGTCGCATGGTAATCAAACATTTCAAACAAGCAATTTAGGGTTAGGGTTAGGTCTAGGGTTAGGGTTAGGTTTAGGTTTAGGTTTAGGGTTAAGGTTAGGGTTAGGTTTAGGTTTAGGGTCGTATGACATAAGGCGTAAGTACCGAAAGGGCGTCGAATTAGTGAGTCCCGAGTGTATCAGCAGTGTTCTGTCAGCACCCCCTCCCCGCCCCTGCAGACACTTGCATAACCATAGCAACAACACGAGCTGAAAATACCGACCACGAGTCGCTAGGCAGCAGTCGGGCAATTCAAATGAATAGGCAGCAGAAGCGTTGCCCAACCATGAAAAACGGCAATAACGTGAATGCACCACGCAGTTTAAAGTTAATTTCCCCATTTTTTTCGTGAAAACTTCACAAAATGACCAAGATAGGGCTCGAACAATGGACGGGCTCTGTAACGTTTTCCAACACGGTTATGCTTTTTTATCTCGTGCGCTGAATATGCTTATGCTGCTGTCATTCGGAAACGGCAACATGTTGGCAGACAACTTTCTCTTGTTGTTTGTGCCGTGCGGTAGCCTACCCTACACATCAACTCAAATAGTGAAGCGAGTAGGCTACTCTCTCCACACGTCTTCCAGACTCGCAGAAACTTTCACTAGAAACTTTCATTTAAAAAGTCACCGGATGACCAGAAAACTCGCTGTATATGACAACAAAATGTGCTCCACATTGCTGGTTACCTGCCGCTCTGACTCAAAGGAAAATACTGTTTGCTTGGTCACGCCACCTCGCACGAGAGGAAAGGCGGTCTGAATCAGAGCAAGGTGATGTGCGTTGCGCTCGAGAACAAATCCTGAAATTGACAGTTTCTAAAAAGTTTTAAGAGATATTATCCGGTTTGTACCAATGCGGACAGTCAAGATACGATGCATCTCGATTTTATTTGCGTTTCTTACCGATGCAGACGTTTGCAAATCGATGCAACCGTACCGTACAGGTCGTATCGATTTTCCGATACGTATCGGTGAATCTTCCCTTCCCTAGTATATACACAACGTATAGGCCTACCACTAGGATCGTTTAATTGGAAGTTGATGACTGTTCAGTGTTTTCTATATCGACTGCCTGTATAGCCACTCATGACTGTTATCCTCTTTCAGGCTTGATAGCTGTGGGCTTAGCGATACAAGCTGTGCAACAATGGCATCTGTCTTCTGCAAAGCATCAAAAGTGAAGAAACTGGATCTCAGCCACAACAATGTTGGAGATATTGGAGTCAAAGAACTTTGTAGTGGGCTGGCGAACAACAACTGTGCATTGATGTCACTCCGGTAATATATATTAAAAAAAAACATTTACTCAGTCTTACATGAAGTATTTTCTGGATGTTCTACTGTACTTACAAACCTACACACCTACGTACTTTCACATTAAATATCCTGAACATCTTCTTGGCTTACATCACAGTGCTATAAAATATATGCATTTTTTTTTGTTTTATACATGAAATAAAAATAATGAATAGCCTAATTAAGACTCTTCTGTTCAGACTGGCAGACTGTGGTGTAACAGGAGTAGGATATGCTGCTCTCGCCTCAGCTCTCAAATCAAACCCTACACACCTGGATGAACTGGACCTGAGAGGAAACGACCTGGAGAAATCTGGAGTAAAGCTGCTTTTGGAATTACAGCAGGATCCATCCTGTAAACTTCAGAAACTGAGGTAAGATAATAAAACAACTTTTGATGCACGTGTCTCAGATGTTCTTTAGAGCAGTGTTTCTCAACAGGGGTGCCGGGGCACCCTGGGGTGTCGAGGGCACCCTCAGGGGGTGCCGCAGAAACGTGGCTGATAAATAAATTATGTAATATAATACATATTTGTCTAAATTGATAAAGTAATGTTAGTCAGTGGAATCTTTCATCTGCCATTTACGCACAATTATTAAATAAAGTAAATATAGGTCGCCCCAGTCAGCTACAACTTCGAACGCAGGTCGTGTGACGTGTGTTACTTTTCTAAGCTTGTGTGGTATCGGATGTGATGCCATTTTACGGCTTGTTGGTTTGGGGTGCCTTGAAATTTTTCATGAATTGAAAGGGTGCCTCGCCTAAAAAAAGGTTGAGAAACACTGCTTTAGAGTGTATGTTTGGGATTTGCTTGACACATTTCTGTGTGCCCTACCGGGAGAGATGATGCATTTTATTTTGTAATGAAATTGGATGTAAATATGTCAGCGGTCAGCAAGTAAGTTTGGACCCAGGCCAATTTCATCACGGGCCATGGCCATGCTTTATTGAACTTTAGACTAAAAATGAAATGCATTCAAATAAATTTGAAACATTAATATGCTTCTATGTGTAATCGGCACTATGCCAACAAATAACTGTACCGTCCATCCTTCATTACAGCCACTGACAGTAGGCTGCTGCCCATGCACACACGACCTCTCTGTCAAATAGTCGTCTTTTATTTTATTCATATCAGCTGCATCAAGGCAAAGCACAACTTGTCTTATCTTGGTAACCATTGCTATAAGTAAACAAAACTAAAGGGGAAAGATGCAGATCAAGTTGATTGGTGAATTGTATGAATAATGGTGATTCAGTGCAGGTTTATTAGGAAAGCATAACTACATCATTGGTTAAAAAATGGATGGGTTTCAAACTGCCACTTCGCTACATTTCACTAACAACAACAGTAGCGTACATGCAGCTGTACTTCACGTTATTACACCAACTGCAAAGAACTTTTGAACCTCATTGACCAACTATGATACTGTTAGAACTGAAGAATTAGACACGACAATTTATTAAGGACGGCGCGCACATGTCTGCAGACACTTGAAAATTAAAGACTTGGAGGAGAGTCAGCAGGAAGAGTTCATCCCTTAAAGGGACACTGTGTGACATTTTCAGTTGTTTATTTCCAGAAGTCATGCTGCCCTTTGACTAATGATACCTTTTTCATGAATACTTACCACCACCATCAAATTCTAAGTATTCTTTTTGACTTTGAAATGTGCACTTTTCATACATGAACAAGAGGATCTTCTCCATGGTCCGCCATTTTGAAAATAGCCATTTTTAGCTGCAAAAATGACTGTACTTGAACCATACTAGAAAATATTTGTTTATTACTTACAGTAGTAAACTTTCATGTAAAGATCAAATTTGGCAATAGGCAGCCCAGTTTCCATGAGCAGCATAGTTGCAGCACCTTTTTTGACCATTTCCTGCACAGTATCCCTTTAAAGCAGCATGGGTTCCCACCCATCACAACAAAACATTTACTGACTATTTACTGTTTTTAAGGAACTTGTTTCAGTTGAAATGGTTAAATATAAGTCAATGGATGGTGTGATTGGCTCAAGGAGTAGGTGGGTAGATGAAGTGACGTGTAAATTTGGCTGTCGCAGGCTGTTAAAATTAAGTAAATTCATGCTTTCAAAATTGTCAATGCTTTAAATGATTAAACTAATGTCGTTGTTGTGAAAAAGTAATGTGTAATAAATACAAAGCTTAAATAAGTATACTTAATTTTGAGTCAAATGTCACATTTGTCCTATGGTGTGACTGAGGCAAGCCTGGTTCTCCATATTAAAACATTTTTAAATAAATAATCAAAGCTCAGTCATTTGTCTAAACAACCCTGGCATGGTTTTCAAGGTGTCTATTTTAGCAAGTGGCAATGCTTAATTTTTTTCCTGTTTTTCTGAGACCGTATGGACTTATGAAACTTTGTCGCAGAAAACAATGTCCTGTGGTGTGACATCATATTTTTGGTTAATTCTGTGGATAATTATCTATTGTTGAAGCTCCAGCGGTACATAAATTGTGACTTTAGACCCTTAAGAAGCCAATGGAAAGGGTGGATTTTAGATTTTTCTCTCAGAGTTCTTCAGCCAATCAATTATGTTTTGCTACCACAAGATGTATTAGTTTTGTAGTCCTTTGGTGTGACAGCCATAAAATAAATTTTGACAATAGTGTATATGTTTAATATTTTTTTGTTATGTAGATGTATGAAAAGGAATCTTACTAAAGGTGAAATTGTATTTCAGTTGGCAACGACATGGCTTTAAATTAACTCAAAAGCCCTATGGTGTGATGGTAAAAGTCCTATGGTGTGATGGTAAAAGTCCTATGGTGTGACACTTTGGAGTATCACACCAAAGGACAAACAGGTCACACCAATGGACTAAATATTTGAGAAATAGCTTTTAAAACAACTGGCAGTACAATTTTTTATTTTATTTTTTTGACTAGATAAATATTGTGTATTCAAAATACTATTTGACTATTTTATTGGCCTCTGGAATTTATACTTTGATGCATTGTTGATGAATATTTGCTGTTGATTTTAGATACTGTCAAATGATATAAAATGTCATTAATGGTGCTTTGAAACCATAAAATATAACGGTAACAGTGAAGGAAAGATCAGTGAGAGAGTATATAGAGGAGTATAGATGAATAAAGTATGCTGTGGAGAGCTCAATATACAGCATAAATGTGCTGTCCAGCTTGAGATACCAAACAGGCACTGGCCACTACACACTACAGGTTCAATGGTGTGACAGTCATAGCATACAACAGTGTGATGGTCATGCCAAGGTCACCCTTCAGTATGAGTCTTATGAGCTCTGCAGGTTGCATTCAATGACCGCATGGCTGTCATTAAGAGTTACGATAGGCTGATAATCGACTATTCAAAGACTTATAAGTGTTAAGTGTAGGTCCATATTGACTACATTATATTATGATCAAAAGACAAAATAATCATGTTGATATATTTGTTTCTGGCTCAGTTTTGCATTTCTGTCCTTTAGCGTGACATGAATGTCCTACGGTGTGACATGTTTTAAACGCTCAAATATTTGTTTGAGCTAAACAATATGTTTGATAAACACTGAATATTGCATTAGGGAAGAACAAATTATCGTCCCTGAAAAGTTAGTATAAATTCGGACAATTTTGAACATTTAAAAGAAAGATATCCCTGTTTTTCCTCGAAGGTTTCTAATAATCTCACATCTAAGGGGAAAAAAAATACTTAAATGGTAATTACTCATTAAATTAAGACTTTAAAAAATTGCAATAAATATGAAAAGTGTAACAATGTTCATAAAACTCCATCAAGCCATTTCTACATTACTTAATATATTTATTTCTTAACGTCACACCAAAGGACATATTTTCAGCAAATTGCTTTATCAACGTAAATAAATAATCAATGAATAGACCAACATTGTGACCACTTGGATTTTTTGAAAGATTAATTGCTGCACTACGTAGACATACTTTTTTCCCTCATAAACAATGTTCTGTGAAAAAAAAGTTTTTTGCTGCCTATCCGTCATCTACCCAGATACCTCTCTCTGTGAACTTCTCAATGCATTGAAAGTCTGTCTGATACTGAACGGGGAGTAATTATATGTTTTTTTCTGTTTCCATTGATGAGAGCATCACTGATATAAATCAGATATCCGTCTGTGTGATATTTTAATGGGAAGGATTAATAATGAAAATTGGAACGAGGACAGTATGGGTGTTGAGGATTACTATACTGTGTGTCCAGATGTCCAGCGTCTCTCTTTCTAATGCTACCACCCCATCAAACTACAGCACAGAACAACACACTGGCCACAATATCAATCAATGGCAAGCTTTATATCACATTGCCAGACAGAAGAACACACAGTTTAGTAGTCCTCAACACCCATACTGTCCTCAATCCAATTATATGTTGCATTGCAATGCATTACATTTCTACAGAAAGCAAGGGCATTTTTTCATTAGTCATGAGGCAATACAAGCAGTCAGATATTGAACATTTTATTGGATGTTGTGTGCATCAGCCATGCAGTTTGCAATGCCTTGAAGTGAGTTTAATTTAAAGTTCATGTGCTCCGTAAATGCCCACGGAAGTAATTGAAACTTGAAAAAATATGCCACATCGATTATGGCATTTGCCTAATTGATTATTGTCCTGAACAGCGTTGCAATGCATTGCTGAATCAATTATTGTTGACACCACTACTATACAGCTGGGGATGCATTTATATTGTGGCCAGTGTGTTGCTCTACATGTATGTATACATTTACTGTACATGTGTATCGTGACTTTAGGACATGGTGTATACAGCTGAGAATGTGGGATATTGGAGAAGGGATATTAGTAGTAGTGCTGTATGTTAATCTGTAATGCCAGTGTGTTGCTCTGCGTGTTGTTCTACAGGTATACTGTAGTTTGATGAGGTGGTAGCATTAGAGAAAGACTAGGGGCCTCATTTATAAAACTTTGCGGAAGGAATGCGCCAAAAGATGGCGCACGCACGAAACTCAGGATGTGCGTGCGCAAGAAAATATTCAGATTTATAAAGCATGGCGCACGCACGTTCCACGTCGATTTCCCTTTATAAATCCCAACTGACTCTGAAGTTGCGGCAAATGTGCGCACCTGTGGACACACCCATAATTATCTATGAATATTCAGTGAAACGCCCAAAATGAATATTTATATCTGTGGACGGCGTGCGGAAAGCAGACGAGATAGCCTATTTACCACATGTGGAGCAAACAGTTTTATTAGATAGGCCCAGAGAACGTTGGGCAAAGTGGAGCGGTTAAGTTTGGGAAGTCGTAGGCTACAAAAATAAAACCTTGAATTGCAGCATGTGGATGGTTATGTTCGCAAAAGTCACGCTATACCAGAAGTAAAAATAAATAAAATAAGGATGGCATGGACATGAACCTGCCAAGTCATGGACATGTAGGCTAGTATTAATTGAGTTGTGAACAAGGGGAAAAATAGCTGCGTCAAGGAAACATCTCACATGGCATGTCCCCATGTGAAATTCACCGGTAGAAAATCTATTCGCTGTCTCATCGCACCTCATATGCACCGGGTTTAAACTTTTTTCAACAATTGCCGTTGGTCACTGCGCGCAGCTGTCTGCTTTCAGTTCAAAGCGACGCCCCAGCTGTCGATCGACATATCCACAGACAGCATGACATATGGGCATTTTCTAGTCTGTATTTATTAAATGTGTGTATTATAAACGTACATTATCAGTGTATAAGACCAGCTGTCAAATGCACACCTCTGCTTTGATGACGAATAACCGCATGGAAAAGAAATGACATGCAACAAGAGAAACGAAGCTGTCCATTAGTAGGCCTATGGCACTTGCGCTTGCCTGTATGGCTGAGAAAATCAACCATTACAGATGCACTTGGGACTCGAGCAGATGATTCTGCAACTGGCTTAAATGTTGACGTAATTCCTTGCAGACTCGGAACACTTTATAGCCTACCGATACGATTATAGCCCGATACTGGAAAGGTCCGTGGTTATTGTTAATATAATGTAGGGTATTTCCAAATGTAACGTAGGCCTATCCTAAACGTACAATTTGAAGCGTCTATTACATGCATGTGGCTATGGATAGGCCAGGTAGGCCTACTTATTATTTTCCACCATTACCAAACAACAAACAACCGCGTTTTCGTTGCGAACTGGATTAACTAATGTTATAGTGGCTATCGTGACACGTGACCTTTGATTTTTTCCTTCAACCAATTTCGGGTCGTTCTTCCAGCTACCTCCCGAGGTCGCGCTTTCCGCGTTTGGTCTTTTGTTTAGTGCCTACGCATGGGTCAAACTTTGCGTGGAGCTGCGCATGTTTACCGCCAAGTTCTTTTTCTATAAATACCAAACCTTGCGGTGAACTTGCCGTGCGCAGTCTTTTGTGCGTACGCACCCGTTATAAATGAGGCCCTAGATGACTGGTTAGGTGAGGAAGGCAGGGTCTGTGGTGGGCATGGAACTGGAGACTCTCACTACAGAGTAGAACCCTCAGCAGACTGCACTCCATTCTGGACAAGGCCAGCCACTCCATGCACACCATCATCATCAGTCTGGACAAGGCCAGCCACTCCATGCACACCATCATCATCAGTCTGGACAAGGCCAGCCACTCCATGCACAACACCATCATCAATCTGTCTGGACAAGGCCAGACACTCCATGCACACCATCATCAATCAGAGGGGTCTGGTTAGCTACAGACATAGAGGACTGAAGTGCATGATCCCCCTGCCAGTCCGTCTCCTACAGGACAGGCAGGTTACAGAGGTCATTTGTCCCCAAGGTCATAGAGTTGTTTAATGACACCTATCACAGAGGACTGAAGTGCATGATGGCCCTGCCAATCCCCTTCTAACCTTGTGGAGGCAGCTAGAAACCAAACCTCCCAAATGCCCCATCCAGGATGATCACTGCACTAAGGGACTCTCATAGCACTGGATAATGCACACTCAGGACACTTCCAATACAGTATTCATTTATTTACCACATGGCATCACATCATGGTTATCACATCAGATCACCTTCTACCCCTTAAGACCTTTTTTAATTAAACTCTATAGCATATATTATAATGTATTACACTATGCACTAGGCTACACTATAATACTGGACAGCAATGTTGGCCACTATAATCTATTCAACTACCTTAAGGCACTCTTGCATTATTTTTGGTTACATGCACAGCTGCCTAACATGTTTGATGTAGTATGATGTCTGTACAATATTTTCAATTATACTTTATTTCTATGCACTGAATTAAACGATGCACTAGCCTATATTATAATACTGGACAGCAATGTTGGTCACTCTAATCTATTCGACTACCTTAAGGCACTTACGGCACCTTTGGCTTACATGTACAGCTGTGTACAACATGTTCGATCTATTATCATGACTGTACAATAAGGGCATATACTATATGAATTTGTGTGCCTGTTGGATTTGTCTTTGTATGTGGCCCTGTGTACGTGTGCGCCTGTGTTTGGAGGGTTGAGGAGCGAGAAGCATTAGTGTGGACGTGTGTGAAATTAGTGATTCTTCTGTTGTTTCTGTAGGATGTGGAAGAGTGATGCTGCTGAACAGGCCTGTGCCTATCTGACTTCAATTCTACATGAAAACCCTTTCCTGCTGACAAAGCTGGATCTGAATGGAAAAATACCAGGAGACTCCGGAGTGAAGCAGTTCTGCGCTCTACTGGAGGACTCATACTGCAGCATCAAGACACTCAAGTTAGTTGTTTGAATTTGATAAATACAACTTCTAATACAGAAATCATGTTCTATGTACTGTATGTGTGACAAGAGAACAGAAATCAGCATTCAGCAGATATGGCCATATAGTATTGGAGCGATATTGTATGATGTACACACATATACACACATACACACACACACACACTTTATACACAGCACTGTGAAAAATGACTGTATTAACCGTAAGATATAGTGATCGTAAACAAATCTGAGAATGCTGTGCTCATTATTGAGGTGGGCTGTTGTTTTGATTAGTGCATTTACTTCTACATGGACACTTGCTGCTATTCCAAGCTGCTGAAATAGTAACCATGCCATGCTCCAGTTGGATATGAATAGTAACCATGACATCCTCCAGTTGGATATGAATAGTAACCATGACATCCTCCAGTTGGATATGAATAGTAACCATGACATCCTCCAGTTGGGATGTGAATGCAGGCTAACTAATACAGTGGTGATAGTGTGTGGAACCTATGTACGTGTATGTTAGAATGTTGTCAGAGGGCTGTAGATACAGGGGCGCAGGAAGTGGGGTGCTCCGGGTGCTGCAGCACCCCCCCTACTGGCAACTTCATCAATTGTGTATTACCCTAAATTCAGACATAGTTTTTTTTCTCATTATTATTCTGAACGAAAAACACAAAATATGAATATTTTCTACTTTTCTCATAATTATAATAATTTGAATTTTGAATGCAATTTTGGTTTGAAATGAGTGATAAACTTTTAGACCCCAACCAGACCGGAAAGAACAGTAGACGTTCTTTGGTAGAACGGTGCAGTGACGCTGGAGAGACGTTTGTTTTGTTTAGCTTGTGGTGTCAAGGTAGTAGGCTAATAAAAGGCGATGTGTTTGCCATGCATCATATAAGGTCTTAAAACCATTGGAGGAGCTATCTTGTTGTGAAGAGAAGTCTCATCACTTTGTTGAGCAAAAACGGACCAACTAAGCAAGGAATTAGGTGCATTTAAAGTGTGACGGAAGAAGGGAATGTCACCAAAATTGTGCATCGTGTCAGGTAAGAAGTGACTTGTTTCTTGCGGTGGAGATTGGATTCGTAGTAGCATGGTAGGCTGGTCTTGCCTGTTGTTGGTGAAGTAGGCCTAATAGTCTAGCATAGCCTCGGAGTTGGCTATGGGGTGAATCTGAAGGAGAGCACAGCCGATGGTGTGCGTGGCTTGTCTATCATCACAGTTGTCAAAGTTGAATTGCCGCGGTGTGAAATGGCTGTGCTATTTTTAGATGTTTTGGAATTTTGTAGGCCTACTGGTTCTGTTTTGGCGATTTGTTCCTTTTGCCTCTTGCTGCTGCTTTGACCACGGTTTAGCAGCACCTTTTAATGCGTCTTAAATATGGCCTACGTTAAATGCAAACGTAAGGTGGCTTTCTCACTCGTATCAATAGCCAGCAATGGCTCGAGCTGCTTTGGCGGTTACTTATTGCGCCGATCACAGCCCGAACTCTTTGGCCGTCAGAGTGTAATCACATTCGGGAAGGCAGTAAAGCTATGCCTGTGTGTGCGTGCGTGCTTTTGTGCGCGGGCGGGGAGACAGGGCAGGGGTCCTGATCGAGATGCACCTGAGATCCACAGTCGCAATTGCAAGAAAATCTAAATTATTTTAAAGCCCTGTCACCTCTCATGAGTGCATCGCATAGCCTAGTCAAAGTATTTCTTCTAATTTCACACATTGTACACCGCCCATGCTGAAGAGACAAACTGTCAAGGCAGCGCGATTTGCTCTTGAACACGCCCTCACCTCCACATCAGGTGCGCGTTTCCCTTCCACAAGAAGAACTTAATAATGTCAAAGTGAGATGTTAAAGAAAAAAAGGTAAAATGTAGCCCTCCTTGTTTAGGCTACATAAAACATGGGGAAGTTATTCAGATGTGATTCGCCATTCCTCACCCTAAAATTGATTAGAATGCAAGAAATTGCATCTAAAAACCAGATTTTTTTTTCTGGGAGAGGACTCCCAGACCCTCCGCCAATCACAGCACCCCCTGGTCAAAACCAGTTCCTGCGTCCCTGTGTAGATAGGGGGACGGCAAAAACAGGGGGGGGATATAGAATTGTACTGACTTGCAGGTAATATAGGGAGGATGACTATATAGATATGAATGTATGCATGTATACATGAATATATAATAACAAAGATGTTTTGTTTATCCTTGAATGTTGAATAACAGTAGTGGTATAAGTGTGAGTAATCCTCAGTAATGTTATCCTCTTCCAGACGATTTGATCTTGTACTTTTTGTTCCTTTTTATCCAAATGAAAGTAATCAAATCTGTGTTACTCTGCATTGGTTGTTGCAGTACCACAGGAGTGTATTTGTGTGAACGTTGTGAACTAATTATCTTGCTCTCTCTCTCTGTCACTCATTCTGCCACAACCGCCACCCCCACCCCCCACCCCACCACACACACACACACACACACACACACACACACACACACACACACACACACACACACACCTCCAGGCTTGAGTCCTGCAGTATAACAGCAGAAGGCTGTGCTGCTCTGACTTCATCTCTGGCATCAAACCCTTCACACCTGACACATCTGGATCTGAATAATAATACACTTGGAGACTCAGGTGCGGAGCAGATATCTGCTCTACTCAGGAATCCAGACTGTAAACTAATGGGACTGTGGTAAGTAAAGAAAGAAAGTGTGATGCATCTCTACTGTTATAGTCATCACAATCATGTGTCATGTGTCTTGATTGCAGTGCAAAATGTGTGTGCGTGTGCGTCTGTGTGTCTGTGTCTGTGTTTGTGCTCTTTTACAGTGTGTCTTGAACTAAGTCCGGTCTGTCTGTGTCCAAAATGTCCAGTGTCCTGCTCTCTCCGTCTCTTATTCTCTGCCCCCCCCCCCCCCCCCCCCCCCCCAGGCTTAATAACTGCAGTATAACAGAAGAGGGCTGTGCTGCTCTGACCTCAGCGCTGATTTCAAACCCCTCACACCTGATAAACCTGCGTCTGAGTAATAATAAACTTGGAGATTCAGGTGTGAAACAGATATCTGCTCTACTCAGGAATCCAGCCTGTAAACTACAGAGACTGTGGTAAGCAAAGAGTGTGTGATGAAACAGACTATACAGTGTTATAGTCGTCATGAGCCCTTTTTAGACAGCCATATCAGAGCCGTGCCGTGCTGTGCCAGTGCTTAAACAGGCCAGCAACCCAGAGCAACAAGCTCCATGAGTCCTGATGTGTTCTCACCACGACCTCACACGAGTTGTAGCTGTCTCACGCAGTATGCATGCAGCCCCTCTCATACTCAGAGGATCCATCTACAGACATTCCAAGGACCAAAAACTAATTTCAGGGAAATGTTATCTTAATTTTGCTGACTAGATAAATCGGCACGCTCTCTGTCCAGCAATCACCCTGAATGAAAACTTGCCCCTGTTGGCACCACGGCACGGCACAGCCCCGCACTGTAAATGGGGCTATGGAAACACTACAAATTCTACTATTACAGCTAGTGAGTGTCTCGATTACAGTTATGCAGAGTGTGTGTGCGCGTGTGCGTATGCATGTGTGTTTGCGTGCGTGTGTGTGCATGCGCATGCATGCACGTGCATTTATTCATGTACTGTATGTATTCATGTATCCTTTATTTGTGTGGGTGTGCGTGTGGACGAGAGTGTGAGTTTATTTGTAAGTTACTGTGTATTGAGTAGTTTGAGTAGCAGCTGAGTGTGCTTGTGCTAGTGTGCTCGTATATCTAATCTAATGTGGTCTGGTAAAACCAGGCTAGTTGTCTATGGTGAAACATATCCATACTAGACTATACTACCATATATTCATTTGTGTTGGAGGAGGATTTCTCTTTAAAGGTGCACTGTGTAGGATGGTGGTCAGAGCAGATATTGCAACTGTGCTTCTCATTGACCTGTTTACTGTTTGTAAACAGATATGACGTAATTTGGCTGTGTGCGCATCGTTGAAGCAGAATCCAACCGTATCTCGGGCCATTCGTGAAGTCTTTACGAGAAAAACAGAAAAAATCAACTTTAAGCCTTGTGGTGCCGCTACGAATAGCCTTGTTTCTCGTGGTTGGGTGACGAAAGGGGGAATTGACAATTGGGGTAGTTTGGTTCTGGAAGAATAATGAGGACGGACGTCAACAATCAAGCGTGAGTGAAGGCTAACAGGAAACGACGGTAATCAAACATTTCAAACAAGTGATTTAGGGTTCAGTTTAGGGTTAAGTTTAGGGTTAAGATTAGGGACAATGTTGGAGGAAGGGAGAGATGGCATGAAGCTGACACAACGACAGCGCTCCCCTCCCAGAATGCACGCTGCTCGGGTCGTCTTTCTCTCTCACTCACTCTCTCTCGCCCTCTCTCTCACCCACTCTCGACGACAGTGCGCGTTGCCCAACCACGAAAAACGAGGCTATATCGTAGTGGCACCACGAAGCATACAGTTGATTTTCTGTGAGACTGGGCTCCAGAATCAACCATATACCAACTAGCCAGGTGTTTTTTTCCTAAATAAGAATAACTTAAGATATGCAGTGGGTACCACAGACACGAGCATTCCTGATGATGTCCTCAGTCTAGTCAGTAGTTACATGTTTTGTAACAACAAACATCTCCTGTGCCTCTGAAACAGCCTCTTCCCTCTCGAAATGGCATGACAAGTGTATTTTTCAGAATATCAAAAATTAATCAACGTACACGCCTCAGGACGGCAGGTCTTCTCTCTCACTGTCTGTTCTTGTGTGTGTGTGTTCACAGCCAGTTTAACATACAGCCACGGCACTCCCTATTTTACCCATGCCTGCAGTTCACCTGGGGGCCGCTGTCGAGAAAGCACAGCCCATTCATTCTGAATAGAGTCTGCACTCCTCCGTTGGCGCCCCTAGAGAGCAGTACCACCTGGAAGAGTGGAGTCTCTCGAAACTACAACCTCCCTGGTGTGTTTGAGTCAACGATGCGCACGCATTCAGTGAGGACGTCGATTCTGACCGGGTCAATTGAAACTGCTGCCTATTGCCTAATTTGATCTTTTCATTAATATTTATTAAAATAATCCAATATCTACTAGTATGACCAACGTGCAATAGGTTTTGCAGCTAAAAATGTTTCTGCAAATTCAAAATGGCGGAAAATGGAGACGATCTCCCTTTTCATGCGGGAAATGTGCAATTTTCCCAATAATTAATACTTCGAATTTTATGGTGGTGTAGGGGTTAGTCGCTTGAGGATCAAAATCCTCTCACGGGTTGCACCCAAATATGGATAGTCACGTTTTGGGGATTCATGAATTATGAATTACTGGTATGTAGTAATCCATAAATTAATAAATCAAAATATTATAAGAAAAGATCAGTCTAATAAAAATCTAAATATTATTAATAAAAGATCAGTCTCATAAAAATCTAAATATCAATCTCAGTATTTGACAATAAATTGCAGAAGACCAAAATTAATATGGAGTCCTTGTACGCGTTGTGATTGGCAGTATAGTAAAGCAGTCACCTTAAAGGCATGAGACTAGACTGTTCACTATGACTGTCAACACACAAGGGCACAAAACTCAGTTGAAGGTCATTGAAGTTCTAAGGGAAGTTGATTCCAAAGCACACCAAGCAACAATACACAAAATGCAGTCAAATGTTTAACGTTTATTATATTAATACCAAGTAATTTAATAAATGCATTACCAGAGAGCGTCTATGGGTAGTACGAGAGAAATCTCACAACTTTTTCCGGGTGGTACTGTCCACTAAGTGGCGCCATCGAGACAGCGCAGAGGAGCACCAAGGAGCGCAGAGGCTGTTAGAATGAATGGGGTCCCATGGAGCTCAACCACAGATGCTGCCATTGCTTTGGGAGAGAATTGGTATCATCGTTTCATTTTATTTTTCCCAAAGGCAGAATAAATTATCCTTTTAAACAGCACTTAGTTTGAATGTTTAAACTCGCTGGATCTTTGTAAAATACGTCTTTATTGTCAATATGACGTCACGAGCGGCTTCACACACTGCGTTTAGATTGGTCGGCCGGCTGCATTGCTGTGATCACGACGTCCGTAAAGCAATTTGTTAGCAAGATGCTAGCGGAGCCTGACTCATCAATGCCAAAGCTGTACGAAATCAGAAGGATTCAACTCCCAGGTTATTGTTCATTTAATTTAAATCCTCATTGGTTTCTCAGAACGTACAGTAATATTGTCAAGTTTCAGTCGTTAGCACCAGCCTTATGGGCTTTGCTGTCTCGACAGCGCTCCCTAGGTGAACTGCAGGCATGGGCTGGAGGGCGAGATTGGACACTGTATGTAAACCCACTGTGGCATTACATTCAAAGTTGGTTCAAGTGTAACCGGTGGTTATCCTGAACCTTTATTTTGACTGGGTAACGACGCTCCCCCTTCCTTCCGGTGTGTAGCATATATCATTGCGGTGGTAACTAGCTAGCAAGGACGCTATGTTTTTGATGCTGCAGAGTGTAGCGTGGGTACACCACTGCTCTCTCTGTCCCTCCGTTTGTGGTTGAGCCATCGTACAGGAAAGCCCTGTCCATTTGTGACAAATGAAGAGGCAGGACCCAAGTGCGACTCCGGTGCACTTCAGTGACTTTACTTCAAACAAAACCAGAGACCAAACAAAACGGCACCACGAGTGGTGAAACAGAAAATACACACAGCAGACAGCTAAATAGGACTGTGGAAGAAATAAGCTTGCACACACAGAGTGCAACAATCCACGAACAAAGAAGGAAGTGAGAGTCTTTAAATTCTCTGGTACAGGTATGGGTGATTGGTGAATGGTGCTGACGAGGTGCTAATTGAAGGTACTTGGCCAGTGATTAGTTGCTTGTTGACCAATTAGTACTCTGGCGACATTGATCTTTGAGAAGGAGGTTCGCAGGATGTTACAGTACCCCCCCCCCCCCTGAGGCACGGCTCCAGCCGTGTGATGCTGCCGGGCCGGGGGGCGGCCCCTGGGTCGAGGAGCCGGCCGATCAGGAAAAGCGCGATGGAAATCCCTGACGAGAGAGGGATCAAGGATGTCTCGAGCAAAGACCCAGCTCCTCTCCTCGGGACCGTACCCCTCCCAGTCCACCAGATACTGGATGCGTCCCCCTCGGCGCCTGGAGTTCAGTAGGGCATGGACCCGGTAGGCTGGGGTCCCATCAACGTCCAGTGCCGGGGGTGGTGCATCAGTGGGGGACGCCTCCGCCAGTGGACCAGGAATCACCGGCCTGAGGAGAGAGACATGAAAAGTAGGTGAGATACGATAGTGAGCAGGAAGAGCTAAAGTGACTGCAGTGGGGTTCACCCTCCGCAGAACCCTGAATGGGCCCACAAACCGCGGGCTCAACTTGCGGCAGGGCAGACGGAGACGGAGGTCCCTGGTGGAAAGCCACACACGGTCCCCTGGCTGATATTCAGGTGCATCTCTCCGACGGCGGTCTGCAGCTGACTTTTGGCGACGAATAGCACGGCCAATTTGGACATGAGTGTCTTCCCATACCCGCTCCGCCCGTCGGAACCAGTCATCCACTGCTTGGACTTCCGTCGAGCTAGGGATCCATGGACTGAGTGGTGGTTGGAACCCCAGCACACACTGAAATGGTGAGATGCCAGTGGAGGCTTGGCGAAGAGAATTCTGGGCGTATTCAGCCCAAGGCAGGAACCTGGCCCAGTCGTGCTGTCGGCGGTGGCAGTGTGCACGCAGAAATCTTCCCACCTCTTGGATGGACCTCTCCGCCTGGCCATTTGACTCGGGATGATATCCGGACGTGAGGCTGACGTTCACCCCCAGCCGATCAAGGAAGGCCCGCCACACTCTTGACGTGAATTGGGGCCCCCGGTCCGAGACAATGTCTTCTGGGAGGCCATAGTTCCGGAACACATAGTGGAACAGCGTCTCTGCAACCTGGAAGGCAGTTGGCAGAGCAGTGAAGGGGATTAATTTACAGAACTTAGAGAAACGGTCAATAACCACCAGTATTACCGTATGCCCTTCAGAGACTGGGAGATCAGTGATGAAGTCCACCGCCAGATGAGTCCATGGACGTTGCGGGACTGGAAGGGGATGCAGTTTTCCTGCTGGGAGTTGGCGAGGAGACTTGGTGGTAGCGCAGGTGGAACAGGACATAACAAATCGTTTCACCTCCGCAGCCAGGCCGGGCCACCAGTACTTGTTTTCAACGAGCTGCTGGTTGCGCAGAATGCCGGGGTGCCCAGAAGAGAGACAAACGTGCGACCATGTGATGACCCGAGCACGTAGCCTTGATGGTACATACGTCTTCCCTGGAGGGCAGGTGTTTGGAGCTGGCTCTCTCCTGGTTTCGCGCTGGATGTCGGCGTCCAGATCCCAGACGACAGGGGCCAGGATGGAGGACTCGGGAATGATGGGATGGACCTCTGGAGTGATGTCATCAGGATCATGGCTCCGGGACAGGGCGTCAGCCTTGGTATTCTTCGACCCCGGACGGTAAGTAATGGAGAAGTGAAACCGGGAGAAGAATAGTGTCCATCTTGCCTGCCGTGGGTTCAACCTCTTTGCAGCTCTGATGTATTCCAGGTTGCGGTGGTCTGTCAGCACCAGAAACGGCTGTTGGGCCCCCTCTAGCCAATGTCTCCATTCCTCCATCGCCAACTTGACCGCCAGCAACTCTCTATTGCCCACGTCGTAATTCCTCTCTGCTGGGGTCAGTTTTCGGGAGAAGAAAGCACATGGGTGCAGCTTAGGCGGCTCTCCGAGCCGTTGGGACAGCACGGCTCCTACCCCTGTGTCTGAGGCGTCCACCTCCAGGATGAACTGTTTCCCAGGGTCCGGAAGTTTCAGAATGGGGGCCGTGGTGAAACGTTTTTTCAGCTCCTGGAGCGCTTGGTGAGCCTCAGGTGTCCAATGCAGTGTACGTGGCTTGCCATGGAGGAGTGCAGAGAGAGGGGCGGCAATGGAGCTGAAGCCACGGATGAAGCGGCGGTAAAAGTTGGCGAAGCCTAGGAAGCGCTGCAGCTGCTTCACCGTTTGGGGAACCGCCCAGTCAGTCACTGCCTTGATCTTGTCCCGTTCCATTTGCACTCCCTCTGGCCCGATGATGTAGCCAAGGAACGATATGGAGGTCTGGTGGAAGACGCATTTTTCTGCCTTGGCATAGAGCTGGTGTTCGGCCAGGCGAGACAGCACCTGGCGGACATGAGAGACATGCTGGGCAAGGGTGGACGAATGGATTAAAATATCGTCGATGTAAGTAATTACACTTTTCCCCAGCAAATCCCGGAAGATGTCGTTCATGAACGCCTGAAACACTGATGGGGCATTGGCGAGCCCGTATGGCATCACAAGGTACTCGAAGTGGCCCACCGAGGTGCTGAATGCGGTCTTCCACTCATCGCCTTCCCTGATTCTGACCAGGTTGTAGGCGCTGCGTAGGTCCAGTTTCGTGAAGTACCGGGATCCACGGAGCTGCTCGATAGCACTGGGTACCAGCGGGAGTGGGTACCGATACTTCACTGTCCTCTCGTTCAGGCCACGGTAATCTATGCAGGGGCGCAGACCACCATCCTTCTTCTCCACAAAGAAGAATCCGGCAGAGGCTGGAGAGGTAGATGGGCGGATGTACCCCTGCTGTAGGGCCTCCTGAATGTACTCTTCCATGGCACGCGTCTCAGGGAGAGAGAGAGGATAGACACCGCTACGAGGGGGTGAGGCACCCGGCAACAGGTCAATAGCGCAGTCCCACGGCCGATGTGGAGGGAGGCATGTGGCTTGGGCCTTGCTGAAGACAATGCCCAGGTCTTCGTAATCTTCTGGGATCTTGGAGGTAAGTATTGCCTCTGGACTCTCGATCGAGGTAGAAGCACATGACATGGAAGGGGCATGGTCAAGGCATCGGGTAGACCAAGTGACGATCTCTCTCTCCTTCCAGTTGAATTCAGGGTTGTGAAGAGCCAGCCAGGGGAACCCAAGGATCAAGTGGTGATGTGCGGAGGGGAGAACAAGGAGTTGGAGCTGCTCTGTGTGGTGACGAGGGGCCACAAGCTGCACTGGGACCGTCTGGTGGGTGATGGATCCATCGCCAATGGGCCTTCCATCCAGGGCATGCACAGAGATGGGTACATCGAGACGTTGCGTGCGGATGTTCAGCCGACTGACCAGTGCCTGGGAGATGAAGTTTCCAGCTGCGCCCGAGTCGACCAGAGCTGAAACAGAGGAAGGGCAACCGCCAGTACACAATTCTACTGGAATATTGCAGACATTGACCGCAAAGGTAGATGGAGAGACACATACCTTTGAACGGTCTGCTGCTGGTTGCCGCCCTCTGGGGTTGCCAGGTTTGAATGGGCAGGTGAGTAACTGGTGATCCCCTTCTCCACAGTATAGGCAGCGCCCTTCGCGCATTCGGAGTCGGCGCTCTGCTGGGGTTAGACGAGTAGAACCAAGCTGCATCGGTTCTGGATCAGGCACGGCAACCGGATCGGAAGTGGTCACAAGTGAACTTTGGCGTCCGTAGAGCAGGTTGTCCAAGCGGATGGCGAGCGTGATGAGGGCATCGAGTGAGAGGGCGTCATCCCTGCAGGCCAACTCAGTTTGTAGTTCGGTTCTCAACCCCCGGCGGAAGACGGTGATCAACGCTGAATCATTCCAGCCACTCTCTGCAGCCAAAGTGCGGAAGCTGAGGGCATAGTCTGCTGCAGGGCGTGACCCCTGTCGTAGCCGGAGGAGCTGCTCACCCTTCTCTCTTCCCTCCCGGGGCTGGTCGAAAACCGCTCGGAAAGCGGACAGGAACTTTTCGTAAGTGGACACTGCTTCTCCGCCCTGCTCCCACACTGCTGTTGCCCATTGCAGTGCCCGTCCTTTCAGCCTGGAGATAATGGTGGCTATCTTCACTGAATCTGTGAGTGTTGGGCGGTAGGCAAAGTACAGGGAGCATTGCAGCAGGAACCCTTTACTGGCCGTCGGGGAGCCATCATACGGATCAGGCAGACGTACCGGGCCATCATGATGAGGGCAGCGCGCCGTGTTGGTGGCTTCTGCTGGGGTTGGTTGAACCACTTGTGCTGGCGCTGGAGTGGGCATCTGTTGCTTGAGGTGGTCCACAATTTCTTGAACAGAGGTTCCCAGTCGGGCCAATTCCTGACGATTTTCATTCACCACGGCGCGGAGGTCTAGCACTGGCACAGGAGCTGGTCTGGACGATGGTACCGGAGCTGTAGTCCCTGCAGAGGTGTTAGCAAGGGGTTGGTTGGTCGCTGGGTCCATAGTTTGGTGGATTGTTCTGTGACAAATGAAGAGGCAGGACCCAAGTGCGACTCCGGTGCACTTCAGTGACTTTACTTCAAAAAACCAGAGAACAAACAAAACTGCACCACGAGGGGTGAAACAGAAAATACACACAGTAGACAGCTAAATAGGACTGTGGAAGAAATAAGCTTGCACACACAGAGTCCAACAGAAATGCTGCAACAATCCACGAACAAAGAAGGAAGTGAGAGTCTTTAAAGTCTCTGGTACAGGTGTGGGTGATTGGTGAATGGTGCTGATGAGGTGCTGATTGAAGGTACTTGGCCAGTGATTAGTTGCTTGTTGACCAATTAGTACTCTGGCGACATTGATCTTTGAGAAGGAGGTTCGCAGGATGTTACACCATTGGCGGCTGGCGTGGGGGTCGGCTGCTGTTCTGGGATGGTGTGCCGAGCTGGGCAAACTCAAGTGTCGCTGGTGGCGTGTCTCCACTTTGTGTCCTTTGTGGTTGACTGCTTGCGTGCCGCTTCGAGAGAACCAGAGGAGGAGTTGGTGCCTTCGACTACACTGATGCAGTGTCACTAGAGAAGGGGGGCATCACTGTTCTTTTCCCAACCTTTTTGTTTTGTTTTGTCCTATTGTGTGAGTGATTCATCCTGTGCAACCTTTTCACTTTGTAACGTCCGAGACGAAGGGGCTTGTGTAAGTTTCACTCTAACATCCGAGACGAAGGGGCTCGTGTAAGTTTCTACTTAGTAACCGCCAAGACGGAGCTTGTGTATATGATTAGGGTATGAACACTGAAGTATTACTGGGAGACGTATCTTAAATCTCAGACTCCTTTTGGAACCTATACTTGCTGTAGGGGGAGACCAAAGACGTGTGTCTAACAGGCTTGTGTGTGTGTGTGGTGGCCATTACCAATTTTGCCCTTTTGGCAGTTTGTTTTCTTCTGTACAATTTGCTTTACTAATTTTGTTTGCTGTGCAATTTTTGTTATTTGGTCTACCCCTCGTGCAATTGCCAATTGTCATTAGCACTTTTGCATAACTAGCACATTTGCACAATTTTGTATCTTGATATGACTTGCCTATAAATACTGTAAAGGTTCATATTCTATATTTTTTATATTTGACTGAGCCCGTGAGGCATACTTTACATACAGAGATTCATTACAATAAGAAAGAAGAGATTCATTACGAAAAGCAAGAAAATAAAAAGAACTCTGAATTGTATGACAGTTGTATCTCTTGTTATTCACTAACCTGTTGCGGGGAAAGTCGAATCAAGTGTTTGATGGTTGGGTTCTCTCACCCTAACAAATGAGAGTGGCGTAGTCACTAAACAACTAAAAATCTTGAAAAAATTACGGTAAAGAGATAACGCAGGCCACATTTGGCGTAGTCGGCAGGATAACTAAGTGGATACAGCTGTCTACAATTGTTAGTGGTGGGTTTTGTATGCATTTGGTTTTGTTTTGTTTTGTTGGGAAAAGAACAGTGATTACCCCCAGCCAGCGGAGGGCCCCACCGACGAGATCACCGGCAGGGGTGCTGGCATAGCCGACGGCCAAGCTGCGAGAGAAGCATGGAAGGACTGTCTGAGTTGAGGGAGATGGCAGCGCATCAGCAAGGGCAGCTGGATGTGCTGTCAAGGTGGCTGGGCATTTCCCAGCAACCTCAACCTCAACCGGAGTCGCATGAGGCTAGCTTCACGTGGGGGAGCCAGCATCTGGGGCACCCGGTGAGAGACCGTGATGGGCAACGGGCCTCTGTGGGTGCGCAGCGGCAGCCCTCGCCGACAGCCCACTCAGGGGGCAATGGGCAACGGGCCTCTGTGGGTGCGCAGCGGCAGCCTTCGCCGACAGCCCACTCAGGGGGCAATGGGCAGGCCTCCAACCGCAGACTGTCATGTAGTGGACTGGAGAGTAACCGTCCAAGAAGAACGTCCATGTCCATCCAGCCTGGCGTGACTCCATCCTGGATCATTATGCAGTGTCTGTGTATGATTATGTGCATGTGTACTTTGTTGATGGTTAATGTGCTGGGGGGCTTCTAGTGTGCGTGTGGTTGCGCTCGTTGGATGCGCATGCGATGCGCATGCGCGCGCTTGTGTGTGTGTGTGTGTGTGTGTGTGTGTGTGTGTGTGTGTGTGTGTGCGTGCGTGCGCGCTTGTTGGGTGTGTGTGTGTGTGTGCGTGCGTGCGTGCTTGTTGGGTGTGTGCGGGGATGTGTGCGAGTGCGGAGTGTCACCGGGACGGTGACCTTTTAAAGTGGGGGTGTATGTAACCGGTGGTTATCCTGAACCTTTATTTTGAAGGGGTAACGACGCTCCCCTTTTCCTTCCGGTGTGTAGCATATATCATTGCGGTGGTAACTAGCTAGCAAAGACGCTATGTTTTTGATGCTGCAGAGTGTAGCGTGGGTACACCGCTCTCTCTGTCCCTCCGTTTGTGGTTGAGCCATCGTACAGGAAAGCCCTGTCCATCGGCGGCTGGCGTGGGGTCGGCTGCTGTTCTGGGATGGTGTGCCAAGCTGAGAAAACTCAAGTGTCGCTGGTGGCGTGTCTCCACTTTGTGTCCTTTGTGGTTGACTGCTTGCGTGCCGCTTCGAGAGAACCAGAGGAGGAGTTGGTGCCTTCGACTACACTGATGCAGTGTCACTAGAGAAGGGGGGCATCACTGTTCTTTTCCCAACCTTTTTGTTTTGTTTTGTCCTATTGTGTGAGTGATTCATCCTGTGCAACCTTTTCACTTTGTAACGTCCGAGACGAAGGGGCTTGTGTAAGTTTCACTCTAACATCCGAGACGAAGGGGCTCGTGTAAGTTTCTACTTAGTAACCGCCAAGACGGAGCTTGTGTATATGATTAGGGTATGAACACTGAAGTATTACTGGGAGACGTATCTTAAATCTCAGACTCCTTTTGGAACCTATACTTGCTGTAGGGGGAGACCAAAGACGTGTGTCTAACAGGCTTGTGTGTGTGTGGTGGCCATTACCAATTTTGCCCTTTTGGCAGTTTGTGTTCTTTTGTACAATTGGCTTTACTAATTTTGTTTGCTGTGCAATTTTTGTCATTTGGTCTACCCCTCGTGCAATTGCCAATTGTCATTAGCACTTTTGCATAACTAGCACATTTGCACAATTTTGTATCTTGATATGACTTGCCTATAAATACTGTAAAGGTTCATATTCTATATTTTTATATTTGACTGAGCCCGTGAGGCATACTTCATGTACAGAGATTCATTACGATAAGAAAGAAGAGATTCATTACGAAAAAAAAAGAAAATAAAAAGAACTCTGAATTGTATGACAGTTGTATCCCTTGTTATTCACTAACCTGTTGCGGGGAAAGTCGAATCAAGTGTTTGATGGTTGGGTTCTCTCACCCTAACAAATGAGAGTGGCGTAGTCACTAAACATTAACAATATTACAAATATTACGGTTAAGAGTTAACGCAGGCCACACAAGGAAATAATAACAATCATAAGGCATAAATAGTATAAAACAAGAAATTAAAATAAAGGAAAGGGAGAAGAAAGGAGTTGGAAGACAGGCTTCGGGCCTGTGTGTGTGTGTGTGTGTGTGTGTGTGTGTGTGTGTGTGTGTGTGTGTGTGTGTGTGTGTGTGTGTGTGTGTGTGTGTGTGTGTGTGTCTGTGTGGTTGAGTAGTCTAGCACTATCTACAGAAATTTCAGACAATGGGAAGCTACTGATTAGAAGGTAGTTTCTTAGCAAAGGCCTAATGGCCGATATAGGCAGGGTCCCAAATGGTCCACAACAATGTCTGGGGTTTCTGTAGTCAATGCATGCAATTCTGAATGGAAGACAGAGAGAGGGAGAGAGAGAGAAATGGAGAGAGAGAACAAATAACCAATGGGAGAGGCCCGTATTGTCTACTATGTGGCTGTGTTGTACAACAATAGCATCAGCTCGGCTAGGTTAGCGTTAGCATTAGAACCATGAACAATGAGAGTAGCTAGTGGCTATGTAGCAAATAAACTATATGGTTTCAGGCACTCAAAAGTCTGGTAGTGGACGTGCAAGTTATATGAAGGTCCTGTAATTAACACTAACAATCTCCACGTCACGTCACGTCACGTCACGTCACGAAATGGGTCCGAAAAAGTCGGGGAAAGAGTTTGTTGCTGATGAGGAATTTGTTACAGTTAATGTACTCACGGAAATGCTTGAACAGCAGAAATCCTTTTTTAAAGAGATGATGGATCTGCAGGAAAAGAACTTTAAATCCTTCCTGCAACTGATCATGGAAACGACTAACAAGCGCGTCGATAACCTGGTGAAAGAGTTCACTGAGTACAAACAGAGCCTGGACTACACGCAAACACAGGTGGATAACCAAAAAAAGATAAACGACGACATCACCGCAATGTGTAAAGACGCACGCAAAGACATTAACACTGTTTGTGAATCTGCACTATCACTCGATGGCAAGGTGGATTATCTCGAGGCCCAGTCTAAGAGGAATAACCTTATCATTGATGGCATACCGGAGTCCAAACGGGAGAGCTGGCAGGACACGGAGAACAAGGTCCGCCAGGTTTTATCTGAAAAGTTGGGAATAAATATGGACGCAGTGGAGGTGGAACGAGCCCATCGAATGGGCGAAACGACAGATGGAGGCCGACACAGGTCGATCATTGTCAAGTTCTTCAGGTGGAAGGACAAGGAGGATGTGATGGCGAGGGCGAATAAGCTACGGGGATCTAACATCTATCTTAATGAGGACTACTCCGAGGCGGTGAGGCTAAGAAGAAAGGAACTCATCCCAATCATGAAGGCGGAAAGAGCAAAGGGCAATATTGCTTACATTCGCTACGATAAACTTATTGTCCACCCTCCCAACCAAAAGCTGGGCGGAGTTGCGAATGTTGCAATCGCTCCACAGAGGTCTGAAGGAGTCGTGGGGGAGACACCAGCAGAGAACACCGGTCCGTAAGTCGCTGGCACGCACGCACAAACTGTGAACTGCGGTATTTTCCTTTTTTTCTTAATTGACTACTCACTATGTCGCGATCAACACTTCCCAAGAAAGGGCTAAAAATAGCTCATCTAAACATATGCAGTTTAAGAAATAAGGTGCAAGAGATTGAGAACATTTTAACAGCTGACTGTATTCATATCCTTGCCATCTCGGAAACTCACCTTGATCAGACATTCAATGATGCCACAGTGGACATACCAGGCTATAGGATTCACAGAAAGGACAGAGATATGCATGGGGGTGGTGTGGCAATATACATTCAAAGCCACATTCCTGTTCGACTCAGACTGGATCTCATGTCATGTGATGTAGAAATGTTATGGTTACAGGTTCACTTGCCCCACCTAAAACCTGTACTGGTGGGATGCTGCTACAGACCACCAAGCTCCAGCAGCCAGTATCTTGACAAACTGTGTGATATGGTTGAAAGAGCATGTGATGAAAATCGAGAAATTTACATACTGGGAGACCTGAATATTAATTTTATGGTACCAAGTTGTCCTCTGAAAAAGAAAATTGACAATACCATCAGTGTATGCAATCTTGTTCAGGTTGTTAAGCAACCAACTAGAGTGTTCATAAATAAGATCGGTTGTACATCAGCCACATGTATTGATCACATTTACACTAACTGTATTGAGCTATGTTCAAAAGCGATATCAGTTCCTGTTGGTTTTAGTGACCATAACTTGGTGGCCATCTCCAGAAAGGCAAAAGTCCCAAAAGCTGGACCAAAAATTGTGTACAAAAGATCATATAGAGGCTTCAGTTGTGACTCATATGTTAATGAGGTCAATAATATTTGCTGGTCTAGTGTCAGTAAGCAGTGTGACCCGGATACCGCACTGGATGCTTTCACAGAACTGTTGGTTCCAGTTATGAATAAACATGCACCTATCAGGAAGGTGACAGTCAGAGCTACTAGATGTCCCTGGATTGATGATGAACTAAAACAATGCATGTCAGAGAGAAAGGAGGCAAAAGAAACAGCAAATAAGTCAGGCTGTATGTCTGACTGGCAAGTCTATTCTAAGTTAAGAAACTACACCACTAAACTGAACAGGAAGAAGAAGAAACTATATTATGAATCAAGATTAAATGACATAAAACATGATGGGAAGAAACTGTGGAGTACCCTAAATGACATCATGGGAAGAAATAGTAGCCCAACTCCATCCTTCATTGAAGTGGAAGGCTCTTTTATAACTAAGCCTGCTGAGATTGCAAATTATTTTAACGATTACTTCATGAATAAAGTCTGTAAACTTAGACAAGAAATGTCATCACCCAATGATGAGTCATTGTATTCATGTATACAAAACAAAATAATGCATGACAAGAACTGCAACTTTGAATTCTGTGAAGTAACGGTGGAAGAAGTGAAAAAACTGCTAATGTCTATTCATAATGAGAAGCCACCAGGCATTGATAACCTGGATGGAAAATTATTGAAGATTGTTGCAGATCACATTGCCATCCCTGTATCCCACATTTTTAATCAAAGCCTTAATAGCAACAGGTTCCCTCAAGTCTGGAAAGAGGCAAAGGTAATCCCTCTACCTAAGAATCCTCGTGCTGCATTTACTGGCTCAAACAGCCGTCCCATCAGCCTGTTACCAGTTCTAAGCAAATTGTTAGAGAAAATTGTATTTAATCAGATACAATCCTACTTTGCACTGAACAATTTAACTAGTAATTACCAACACGCCTACAGAGAAGGACATTCAACTTCTACAGCACTCACACAAATGACAGACGATTGGCAAACTGACATCGACCAACATAACATGATAGGAGCAGTACTAGGCCTATTAGATTTTAGTGCTGCCTTCGATGTCATCGACCACAGCATATTACTGAATAAACTCAGGTGTTATGGCTTTGCAACATCGGCTATAGCTTGGATAGAAAGTTATCTAACCAAGAGAATGCAGAAAGTTTTTTTTAATGGATGTCTCTCAAATGCACAGCAAATGCAATGCGGAATTCCGCAAGGTTCATCATTGGGGCCTCTGCTATTCTCAATCTTTACAAATGACCTCCCACAGGTCTGTAAGAGTGCCTGTGTGTGTATGTATGCTGATGATTCTACACTGTACAAATCTGCACAAACAATGGAAGAAATCACCTTGGTCCTCAACAAAGAGCTGCAGTTGGTGTATGAATGGATAACTAATAACAAAATGGTACTTAACATATCAAAAACCAAGAGTATTGTTTTTGGGACTAAATACTCATTAAGATCCAAACCCCAGCTGAACCTGTCACTGAACAATGTGGCGGTGGAGCAGGTGCAAGAAATCAAGCTTCTAGGGGTAACCCTAGACAGTATTTTATCATGGTCAGAACACATTGATCTCCTTGTGCAAAAAATGGGTAGGAACATATCAGTAGTCAGAAGATGTTCTCCTTTTTTAACACCTCAGTTGACTAAACAGGTCTTGCAGACCCTGGTACTGTCCCACCTCGACTACTGCTCAGTGGTCTGGTCAGGCACAACAAAGACAAATCTTCAGAAGCTTCAAAGGGTGCAAAACAGAGCAGCCAGGCTTGCCCTTAAATGCACACAGAGAGCTAATACAGATGTCCTACATAACCAACTATCTTGGCTTAAAGTTGACAAAAGATTAAAAGTGTCCCTTCTGTCCTTTATTAAACATATTAATACATTCAGCAAACCTGACAGTTTGTTTGAACGTCTTACTCTAAGCTCCACTCTGCACACATACCCCACAAGACATGCCAATAATGGTAACTACACAATACCAACTATAAAAACAAACTCAAAACAACGCACTGTTTTATGTAGAGCTATGGTGGAATGGAACTCCCTCCCAGAACATATTTTAAAAACCCAAAGTAAAGTTAGTTTTAAAAAGCAAATAAAGCAGCATTTTATGGTCAACTGTACATAATCCTTTAGGATGTAATCTTGGTCAAATTTCAAGTTTTGTTGACTATTTTGTGTGTTAGGGGTTTCTCATTTATGAACTGTTTTTTTTTGTTGTTTGTTTTTTTGTCATTTAGTTATTAATTGTTGTCTGTCTCTATTTTATATTTTTGTCTGTTTCAGTGTATGATCAAGAAAAGATGTCTTTCTTTTCTTCTTTTATATATACGTAGTCCTGTTTTTGTCTGTTTTAGTGTGTGTTTCCCCAAGAAAAGAAGTTTATCTTTTCTTTGTTTTATATGTTGTTTTGTATGTTGACGTCTTGTTTGTGATGTTTTCTGTGTGGACCCCAGGAAGAGTAGCTGATATGTTTATCAGCTAATGGGGATCCTAATAAAATATCAAAATATCAAAACAATTCCGAGTTGAAAAAGGGAGAAAAATAATCCATCATTTAGTGATATCCTCCGTCAAAAAGCAGTCCCCAAAATTGAGCAGCCTGCAATTTTGCTCGTAGCTCCCCGCTGATAGTTTGTGCGATGCTCTGCATATTCCTTGTCCCCCCTTCACATGAATGATAAGCAATCCCAACATCAACTCCTAGCCGCTTCAGCAAAGGAATATCCTCTGCAAATAAAGACATGGGACGTGCATGTTTGGCTTTATGGAAAGCAAGAAGAAAAATATTAAAAACAGCCTTTGTTCCTCAGTAAGCTTATCTTGCCATCTGCTAAGTGGACGACTTGCTACTGTATGTCTTCTCGGCTAGCTTGTTTATTAGTATTGGCTTGCGTATGTTCCTTGCTCTTTTCGTGTCTGCTAAATGACAGCTGGTTGAAATTCTTCGACCCTTTATGAAACGCACCTGTCTTGTCTGCTAGCTGTGGATGGGCACGGCAAATTGTGCACCACATTTCAGTCCGCTCATCGTTAGCCCCAAGCCAGGGAACGCCTTGCAGTCACTTCTCAGAAAAAAAGCATTTTCTTCGGCTTTGGCTCCAGTTGCTGTATCTTAGTTGGGGGCGAAACTCCAAAGAAGCTGCTTACTGTTGTCTGTTTCTTTTTAGACATGTTTGACTGTAATTACCAACATTTACACCAATATACGCTGCTGGCAACCAGAGGTGGAACGTAACTAAGTATTTGTTACTGTACTTAAGCAGTTTTTTCTGGAATTTGAACTTGAGTAAAAGTAAAAATGCAGACTTTAACTCAGTTACATTTTTTGACAATTACTTGTACTTTCTACTCCTCACATTTCTAGAATTTGTTACTAGTTACATTTATCCTAGATTTTCCTGTTGTGTTTCGTGGATATTTGAGTAGCCTCAACTGCGGGTAGGGAGGCGGGACCAAGCCCCTCTTCCAAACGGACACCCAGACAGAAAAGATACTTTAAAAAACATTAACTGGACTCCAAAGTCATGTTCAAATAGAACCGAAAACCGTAGCAGAAACTGTTTCCTATTGGATCAAGTAGGCAGACATGGAGAAAGACAGCCATTGCGCGAGTAGGCCTACTTGTACTTTTGTACTCAAAAAGTACATTTAAAAGTTAGTACTTAGGACTTTTACTTAAGTACATTTTTTGTATACAACTTTTACTTTCAGTTGAGTAATTTTTTCACAGGAAACTTTTACTTTTACTTAAGTACACAACTTAAGTACTTCTTCCACCTCTGCTGGCAACATGAACAGCCACGTGAAATATTTCAAGAGGGATAGCTCTCGTTCTAGTCAGTATGACCCCAAGTTTTAATTTTTTTCAATAGGCTTTTGGGTCTGTAATCCACAGTGAAAGCTCTGACAGGAGAATAGGCCTAATTTTCCCAGCCATAGACTCTTTATGTGCATTTCAATCATTATTTTCAGCACTTTCCTTTGGATATTGCAAGGTGTCCAACTTTATTTTCATTTGTTTTAGTTTAGTCAACCTTTGTAAACATGTATGTAAGGAAATAGGACAGAATAGTGCTGAAAGTAGTTAATCTTTCATGAATATCACCTTATAGTACAATGTAATAATGCATGAAAACTAGTCATTTTGAAAATTGTCGGCCATATTGAATTCTGAGCAAAAATTGGTGTGGCCCCATGTTTTAATTCCTTCCAATAGGCTTTCTGGTCAGTAATCCACAGAGAAAAGTGCGGTAGGACGAAAGGCCTAATTTTCCCAGCTGATGACCTGTCTGTATGCTTACAAAACCTTCCACCAACGCAGTATGTGCTTTCGTCCTGAAGTAGGCTACAGTACCTATCTGCCTTTCCATGATAAATAATAACACTTCAGTCGTGTCAAGTGTTTTGCCGGATTTAAAGCAATAAATTTGGCAAAATGAGGCAATAGACTGGAGCTCGCTCAGCAAATTATTTCTAGCGCGAGAGACAGTGGCTACTGTTCTACACGCAAAGCTAGGATGGACATGCAGGAATCCCTGTCATTTGCTTGCTTTCTTAAAACTTTTAGTACGTTCCTGGCATTTTTAAGCCCATATAAAAGTAGGCTAATCTACAATCAAATGGCTACACATTCTGACGGACTGATGGACGGAAATCCCAAACTTTATGGTGATTATCCTCCCTCATTAACAAACAGCTGTTAAAGTAGCCAGACGCCACGCTATTCTGCATGACTGTTTGGTTAACTTTGCCTGAAAGCTAAAACAAATGAAATGACAGCTTACCTCCGTTTTGTAAAGTTAAGGCATTGTATCTAGCCTAGCCTACTAACTTTGCACATTGATGAACATGAAAGCATGGTGAACAGGCTGAAGGTAGTGACAAATTAGAAGCGGAGTAGCCTAGTTCTAGCTGCAAGAAAGGGCAAGCGCTCCGCTCAACTGTTGCAACGTTGCAATAGAATGTCTGCTACAAACTCAAATTGTGGTGTTTCGCAGCGCATGTGCTGAATGCAGATGCATAATAATTAAAATAATGCAGGAGTCCCTAAATCTTATTTCATGTTGCTATCATTGGAAAAAGAAGGCAATCCGCACACTTCAGGTCTATTTTTGTGCAAAGAAGCTTTACTTGACTTGCAAGCTTTCGGTCCTTAGACCTTCATCAGGCAGAGTGCATACAAACAGTGCTTGTGGTTAATATACATCATTACTGGCACCTGTGGTGCAGCACTCTGAGTCAGTGAAGCATTCTGGGAAATGTAGTGAAAGACAAACATGAAACATAAACAGAGAAAACAAGAACAAGTCCATGCTTTGCAGACATAAGGCATTAGCCATCATGTTTCATCGACAGGAAATTATGCCAAAGATAACTTTTTTGGATATATACTCTAAATGCATTGCAACCATCAGGTCTAAACGAGGATTTTGACATGAGTGTGTTTATATAATTAAGAAATATGGATTTAATTCTGAACTGTTTGTGCTCTGATTTATGATGGCTAATGCCTGATGTTTCATGTTTGTCTTTCACTACATTTCCCAGAATGCTTCACTGACTCAGAGTGCTGCACCACAGGTGCCAGTAATGATGTATATTAACCACAAGCACTGTTTGTATGCACTCTGCCTGATGAAGGTCTAAGGACCGAAAGCTTGCAAGTCAAGTAAAGCTTCTTTGCACAAAAATAGACCTGAAGTGTGCGGATTGTCTTCTTTTTATACAGAAATATCTATTGCATCCTGCATCTTCTAAACAGATGAGCGGTTGCCTATCAAAACTTATGTTGCTATCATTGGAAAACGTTTCTAAAAATATGACATTTCAGAAGAGGTGAAAATATATGAAAGTCAAATTTTAATATGAACACTGAGGGTGGGGCAACAGGAGCGCAGCTCCGTCTGCCTGTCCCTCCGAGGTGAGGAGGCGGAGCTGCGCTCCGGAGGGCTCCGCCCCAATTTCAACTGTGTGTGTGAGTGAGTGAGTCTGTCTGTCTGTCTGTCTGTCTGTCTGTCTGTCTGTCTGTCTGTCTGTCTGTGTGTGTGTGTTTGTGTGTGTGCGAGGTTGTTTTAAAGTATTTCTTGATCTAAGTCCGGTATGTGTGTCTGCATGTGTCCAAAATGTCCAGTGTCCTGCTTTCTCTGTCTCTTATTCTCTGACCCCCCAGGCTCAATAACTGCAGTATAACTGAAGAGGGCTGTGCTGCCCTGACTTCAGCTCTGGCATCAAACCCATCACACCTGACAATTCTGGGGCTGCGTAAAAATGAACTAGGAGACTCTGGAGTGAAGCAGCTATCTCCTCTACTCAAGATGCCAGACTGTAAACTACAGGAACTGTGGTAAGTAAAGAGACAAAGAGTGTATGATGCATCAGAATAAACACTGTTATAGTCATCATGGAAACACTAGAAATTCTTTTACAGTTGTGTCAAGTCAAGTCAGTTTATTGTCAGGAAATACATACTAGGAAATTGAAATTACGTTTCTCTCTCTGCCATGAAAGACATAGACATTCACAGGACTGGCATTTACAGACTGACATCAAAGTGCAAGACAGGACAAGTAACAGTGATGGACCATAACAGTAAAGTGATAAAGTGATAAGAATACTGAGCAGCATTTGTAACATTGGTAAGTGATAGTGATGGACCAGTGATAAGCCAGTAACAATACGTGATTACAGTAATAAATACAATTAACATTTAACATCTAACATATAGGGGAAGGAATAGCAGACATAATAATGATGATGATAATAATACAGTTTTTGCCTACTGCTTAAACACACTATAGGCCGATGCTTAAACCAAAGTAGCATATTGTTAAGTTGTTGGTATTATAACTTAAACACATGTTGCATTGCTTTAAACAAAAGTCAAGCATTACTCTTTCATACCAGTTTTGTTGAGCACTTGCTCCTTTACACAACACACAGACTACAGCTGTCTCCACACAATTTAGGACACTTTGTTCAAAAGTAAAATCTCAGACAGTCATTGTGAAAACACATCTGTTAAAAAAACAAAACACACTGGATGTATGACAAGACTTAGACACAGACGATAAAACACATGCTTTCAAAATTAACCACTATTCTGCCAGTTACAAACTTGCATTCTTTATATTACATTGCACGTATTTTGTTTTGCATTTATTAGTTTTACTTTGATTGATTCTATGCTAAATTCACACCTTCCTACACTCAAAACAAAACGACAAATAGCACAATGATTCGGAAGAATATGGAGTAGCCTATGGCATTGATTGACTAACATACTGTAAAACCTAGCCTGATACATGTCACCAAGAGTAGCCTTTGTCTTCATCATGTAATGTGAACATGATAGTTTGTAGAAATAGTGTCATTTTCAGAACACAACCAAGCACTTGAGCAAACTGACTGAACATGATATAATTTTGATGACGTCATGTAGATGTCAGCTGCATATTGTGTCTGTGGAAATGTATTGTATTTCATGAAGAATACCTCATACCTCATACCCAAAAAAACAAAGTAGGCCTATATTGACTATGATTTCCATTACAGCATGTTGACATCAACCACATATTTATATCATATTTACTGTAGATGTTTGAAAATTTGTGAATATACCCCATACACAGACAAATGGTCCATAAGCTCACCTACACATTGTCGTGTTTAGAGTGATGTACTGTTTGACATATATATTTGCTTCAGCTTAATGTCCTGTACTGTAAGGTGCAGTTATGTAATGTACAGTATTGAATTTTGGGGTCTTGTGAAGATGTACATTCTGTGAGACTGAATGGACTTACAAAAAGAAAGACAACTGTTTTAATGTTGATCTAATTTGTTTTCTCATTTGGTGCTCATGCGTATCTTTTGACATGAAAGTGAGGTTTTGACAAAAGATTGTTTTATGGCAATGTTTAGATTTTGATAGCAGACTTTCATGTTGGCATATATGTGTAGGGTTTATCTACAAGTGTTGAGAGTAATTGGCTTGTGTGTAGAGTTTTGCCAATTTTTGCTAATTGTGTGCAAGCAGTAGGCAAAAACTGTAGTAATAATAACAATAATAATAATAATGAAATACAAAATGTCAAGGCTATGCTGTGCTACACTCCAGCATAGTCCATTGTGGTCCAGTGGTCATGTAGCAGCATTTTAGCAGCATAGTTGGAGGTGTAAGTCTCATAGTGCACACAGTTCTTGGTGTGGAGATCTGGGAGTGCAGGTAAGGTGCAGTCACATGGTTGTATGAATGTGTTGTGTTGTGTTGTGTTGTGTTGTGTTGTGTTGTGTTGTGTTGTGTTGTGTGCAGGGCCGTCGTTAGCCCTATTTTAGGGGGGCTTTAGCCCCCCCTATATTAATATTAAGCTAGATTTATGCTTAGGACGCATAGAATCTGCGTCCGTCCGTTTTCTGTCTATGCGAGTCCACGCCCCCCTCTCAGAGGCTCTGCGCCCGTCGTCGAGCGCCTCGAAAAAATTCTAACTATCCGTCGGACGGACGCGGAGTACGCAGACAAAACGGCGCTATGATTGGTCGTCTCGCTACTTCCTTGTTCTGTTCTTGTGGCAGCGCAATGCCAGTAGTTTGCGAGAGCAGAGCTGTATTCTGTTAGAAACTTTATTAATGCCTTGTGTGTAGATGTGTGTCAATACACGAAGCTACAAGCTAAGTAACAAACAATGCATCAGTTGAACACTCGTGGCACAATGCCTGCGGTTTTACTACCGTTCCTCCACCGAATGTAAACACACATGGGCAGAATCAACTGTCTTTACATGCTTGCATTTTCTGTTCGTGAAAACAGACTGGGTATGTCAAATAATGATACCAGTGCATTGCCTTTGCAATTTGTGTGAAAATACCTAGCTAACCGGGATAGAAAGCAACATTGCTTAATAATGACCGCAGTGCTTACAATGTGAAAGTAGTCTAATCGCGCAATTTCAAATGTGGCTCGCGACGAGACCTCGGACCTCGCAGAACTCGCAGATGCATGAATACAATGTTGGTTCGTGGCCACTCCCACGCGAGTTTTGACGAGCGCAGTTGCAGAAGTCTAATCTGACCTTTAGCCGCCACCCTTTAACGATTTTGAAAAAAAAAAAAGTGTTTTTTTTAAACATTTTCCAAAAACAAATGCAGTAAAGCACTGAACACGAACCACCAAGAAGGCAAGTTAATCTGAATACAAGTTCCTGTTTACTTATTAAAGGCGGAATTCTCCCGTCTCCACTTAAGTCGGTTTTACGCACACGCTTTTTACGTACTTTGATCCTACGCGTATTCTCCCCTCTGAAATATGACCACACCCCTCGCGCTTAACTCCGAAAAACAGCGCGTAGCCCAACATGGGCGTGATATATGCTAAATGGGGGGATGAGTGTTCCCCGACTTCATCAGTTGTGGTTTCAAAGAAAGGAGCATGGATTTTCAGATCAACCATGTGAAAACCTCAGCAGTCCATTGAGATCCAAAACTGAACTTTAACTTTGAATTTAGAAACACGTGCCAAAAGTCCTCATGCAAAAGCATCTCAAAATCTAACCTCAGCTCATTTTCACAAGCACACGGCGAGTAGTGGAGGTGAGATAATAAGATGGAAACGCAATGTGTACCTTTGGCGGGAACTCAGCTGAGCGTTTTGGTGCGCAACAGGTTAAATTGGAATATTAAACATGATGAAACGTTTGGTTAAAAATGGAGTTTGGTAGGGGTGGTACGGTTCACAAAATTCGCGGTTCGGTCCATATCACGGTATGAAGGTCACGGTTTTCGGTTCTGTACAGTTCTCGTTTTTTTGTGTTGTTGTATTTTTTATTCATAATAAATGGTGCACTGGGAATATTACACCATATTTATACAATTGCAATTATAAAGTGATGATGCGTAAGTTGAATTTTACCTTTTGCATATGTCTGAGAACTGCCTCTTGTGCTAACCTTAAGCGGTCGTCAGCTGATGTGCTGATGACATTAATATCATTGGAAATATGTGGATCTCAGCTGTCTGTCAGTATGACACTTACAGTACTTACATGCATGCTGAAGAACAAACAAGGAAATCGATCATCATGAAAAAACGGAGACTTTATATTTTGTCGCAGACATGGAAATTAATTGGGCATGCATGGGCATGCAACGCCAAGCCAGGATTTAAACACGCAGCTGATGCAAAAGACATGCTCTGATATGTAGTCCTACCTTCTTACATTTAGCTATAATGAGATTCAGGAAATATTTTGTCGTACAAAAACAGATAGGACAACCTGTAGCCTACCTCAGTAGGTCGTGGCTTTGTATTGTCGGGCATCAGTTCAGAAAGTTTAATAGGCTTCATCACATATGCATGAGTTCCAATAAAAACCCTTAACTTAACGTGGCTACAACATAGTAAAAAATGGTGAAGATTCTTTTTTCCTTGTCAATTTGCGCATGGTGCAACGAGGTGTTTTTGGTTTTGGTTACCGTACGTGGTCACAAGATGATGATCCTCAAACTGATTAATTAATTAATTGCTTTTGTTTGGAAGTTCTTCGATATGAGAACATGCCCTGGGCAGCTGGTCATATTTTGTCACAGTTAATATGTGGAACAGTGAATGGATTTCGATTTGGACTCACGCGACGGTAAGGAACATCAGCAAAGCATAGGCCTACCATGCTCAAAATGCCAAGCGAGCATCAAATGCAATATTACATTTTACCTCATAGTGGCGCTTGACCTTACTACAGCCCTTCGATGCGCGTAAAGGAAAAGGTGCGTAAGTGGACGGGAGAATACGCTTAGGATTGATTTACATGAGAAACACCCTGATTTTGGCCTGGCCCCACCCAAAGTGCGCAACTGGTCATATCCCGCGTAAGCCCCGCTTAATCACTGACTTGAGTCAGCTTGGAGGCGCTGTTGCGCGTTTTTTTTACTTACGCGGGTGGGAGAATTCCGCCCTTATTGTTTAATGCCACTTATATCCTACTGTACAGCAATAAAAGCAGGGTGCACAACAACATGTTATGTGTGTGGGGGGGGGGACAGGTAGAGGATTGTGCTTTGTGACTTACACCTTGAGAAAAGTGTAATTACTTACACGGATGAAATCTTCCGACCCAAAGTACCAATTTTCACTCACAACATCCGTGTAATAAATCCATTTGACATTGTCTTGAAATTATAGTTGAGTTTTAATATTTGTCTTAATAGTTTGAAAACACACATGAACTGATAAAAAAAGCTACTAATGGAGTAAAAATGACCAAACATCTGCCGGGGATGCATAGTTTTCCAAGTAAGGAACCTGTTTGAATGAATTGCTTCCTGACCACTGCTTCTCCTGGAGACGCGCAGTTAGTAACTCCTTAAAGTTCCTAGTCCTTATGTAAATTATGCTCTCTGCATTTTTATCTAATCATTTTAACTTCCGTACATAATATTCATCTGTTGAAACATTTTGAAATGTTTTGTTTAGCTTACATATAAGGAATGTTCATTAAAATGTATATTTAAAAAAAAAAATCACTGTAACTAGTGTTTATAAATCGGTATTGTGCTCTTAAAATAATTGTTCAAGAAGACGCTTTTGCACACCTCTGTAGGCGGGCAGGTGCGTAGGATATTATCCCAGTGGGGTTGTCATTCAAGTGTATAGAAATCCTGCACACTGTCCATTCCACCAACAAACTTTAATACAACATGAAGAAGGTTGGATGACCGAAACAATGTATTAAAGTTTGTTGGTGGAATGGACAGTGTGCTGGATTTCTTTGCTCTTAAAATAATGAATTCATAGACAAAACCTTAGCAGGTGAGCTGAAAAAATGTTGGCGCGCATTTTCTTCCTCTGGGGCTAAGCCCCCCCTGTCTCTCAAACATAGCGAAGGGCCTGGTTGTGTGTATATGTGTTTTGTGTTGTATATGTGTGTGTGTGTGTGTGTGTGTGTGTGTGTGTGTGTGTGTGTGTGTGTGTGTGTGTGTGTGTGTGTGTGTGTGTGTGTGTGTGTGTGTGTGTTAATGTGGTCTTTTCCTATTCAGTGACCATCATGTGTGGGGACCTTTTCCTATTCAGTGACCATCATGTGTGGGGACCTTTTCCTATTCAGTGACCCTCATGTTAACTCTTTGCTAAGGTGTAGAAGGGACTCCTCTGTAACATGGACACAAACACAGTGGGCCACAGACGACCTCTCAGTCTCCACTCCCTGGGCCAGAACCAGATGTTAACTCTTTGGCGTCGGAGGGACTCCCCTCACTGGAATGTGTACATCCACACAGTAGACCACTGCTTAGTCTGAATGGTGGTCCCTGGGACAGAACCAGTTGAAACCTCCTGGTCTAAGTAACAGAAGGTGCCAAAACAATGTCCTGCTGTCTCTGTCTCTCATTATTTACCCTTCTTTCTCCTCTTCTTTATCTCTCCCTCTCTCTCTCTATCTCTCTCCCCAGGCTTAATGACTGCAGTATTACAGAAGAGGGCTGTACTGCTCTGGCTTCAACGCTGATTTCAAACCCCTCACACCTGACATATCTGGATCTGGATAATAATAAATTTGGAGACTCTGGAGTGAAGCAGATCTCTACTCTGCTCAGGAATCCGGACTGTAAACTACAGAAACTGTGGTGAGCAATGACACCAAATAGTAGGGATGTCCCGATCCAATATCTGGATCGGATCGGCCGCCAATATAGGCAAAAAATGCGTATCGGGATCGGATCGACAAGCACGAAAAAATCCGATCCAGAATCCGATCCAGACTTTTTTTTTTTCCAGACTTTTTTCCGTGTTTTCCAGCTCACCCGCAATCCATTCCAGTTTTTACTGTGGTTGTTCTTAAACTCCGGTCCGCATTTTCCAGCACACCTTCAGCTCTCGTCAGCAGCACACCAGTGTTAATTTCGTCAACCATGACTATGACTAAAATATTTCGTCAATGCCCTTTTTTGATTTTCGTCATTTAGACTAAGACTAAGACTAAATTGGGAAGGCAATGACTAAAATATGACTAAGACTAAAATTGATTTTCGTCATTGTGACTAAAACTAAGACTAAATTTTAAAAAGCTGAAGAAATTAACACTGGTGTTAAATTAAATAGAGAAAAAGAGCACCAGTGTGTGAAGAAGGTCTATTCTGCACAGTGTGATATATGTTAAAAAGAGAAGTAGTGTGCGGAGAAGGTTTATTCTTTACAGTCAATGGTATATGTTACAAAAGAGAATCAGTGTGTCGAGAAGTTCTATTATGTACAGTGTTGACTAAAATGACAAAAATTGACTAAGACTAAAATTGATTTCCGTCATTTAGACTAAAACTGAGACTAAATTGGGAAGGCAATGACTAAATATGACTAAGACTAAAATTGATTTTCGTCATTGTGACTACGACTAAATCAAAAAAAGCTGACAAAATTAACACTGCAGCACACACGTGGGAGCAACTGCCTCTGCTCTCATTCGCAGTGTTGCCAAGTCCGCTTATTATACGCGACTTTGGGCTTCTTTTTTTGAGCAGTCGCTTTTAATTTTGTAAAGTCGCGGGTTGCGGTTTTTTTGGGCTTGTTCTTTTCAGAGTTGGGCTTGCTGTTTTCTCCTGCTCTGGTGGTGATTTGAATGTGTTTCTCAATGGCAACTCGTTTTTTCTCACTCATCCTTACAAGTGACCCTACTACAATATTGTTAACTCCCACTTTCTGTGGTCACTTGTGGGGATTTTAGCTGCCACGCAGATCCCCGCATAGAGCAAGGTCTTCCCTGACCGGGCACGCGACTGACAACCCACCCTTTCTGTCGCTTCTTTTGGGCTTGTTTTCACGACGCCCCTCAGTCGCTTCTTTTGGGCTTGTTTTTAGGACGTCAGTCGCTTATTTGTCGTAGAAAATCTGGCAACACTGCTCATTCGGCTCTCGTGTCACGCGCAGGCAGCGTACGTTTTTCAGTCTGTGGTTTCAAAGAGCTTTAAACTGTCCGAAGTGTCCGTGAACAGTCCAGACACACAGAATTGCGCGCTTCATGCCACTCTGCCTGCGTTCCAGATGGCATTTCAGTAACAAGCGCTAATGTTTGGCTACAAACACAAGTTCAGATTTCACATGCTTCTCTCCGAGGCACCGCTTTCCTCTCCCCCAATGTTTTGTTGCCCAGCCACTACCGTTCCCTTTCTGTCCCATGACGTGTGTGTGCGTGTGTGAGTGTGTGTGTTTTCATATGGACAATGCCGTCTTGCTAAGATGCTAAGCAGCTGTTAAATTAAGGATGTGCTAATTCACATGGAGGAGCAAAAGCATACGGTAGAAAATGGTTATTGTTAAATGTTATTGTGTCCACTGGCCTGATATTATAGGCCTAGTAGCCTACTCGACAGTGGTTGTGTCCAAATTAGTTTATGATTTATTTTAGCTATTTATCTAATTCCATTTTGATTAATTTGTAGCTGTTGTTTAGTTGTGATTGTTGTTTATTGGCATAAATCTAGGCTGTATTAGGCTACCTATGGCAAAATGATAGGTTACTAGGCTACTTTGGGCACATGAGAGGGCCTCCAGTAGGCTAGCCTAGGTAGGGCCTATGCCTACTGTGTGTCTTGGAATTTTCTTTACTTTTTTGTCTATGTTAAATGTAAACTCGTCCTGAATTGTCAACATGCTGGCAGCCTACAAAAAAACCCACCTTTGCATGGAAAACAGATGAATACTTCAACTGCTTGGCTTTCACTTACAGTTTAGAATATTATTTGCACACTGATGGATTTTCAATGGTTTCCTTCGAATCTGGTTCAAGAGTAGAGCACTGGTGGCATTTTTGTTTGTGTAGTTAATTGACTATTAGGCCTATTTTGCCTAATTTGCATTTAACAGGTTTCTCAGTACAAACCATTGTATTACTCAAATTCACCTAATTCAGCTGGCTAGTTGTTATCAAGAGTAAACCCCTTTTCAACATGAGTGTGACAAGAAAGTAAGTAGGCTAAATAACTTTCAATTTAAATACTCCGATAGGCCGGTATCGGTATCGGACGGTATCGGTATCGGATCGGAAGTGAAATAAAATATCGGTATCGGATCGGAAGTGCAAAAACCTGGATCGGGACATCTCTACCAAATAGTGTGTGAGGAAGCACACTAAACACTATTACAGTTCATCATGGAAACAACAAGATGGAGTGTGCGTGTGCGTGTGTGTGTGTGTGTGTGTGTGTGTGTGTGTGTGTGTGTGTGTGTGTCAGAGCATGTCAACCCGACCGAAGCCCGACGGGCCGGGTCGGAACCCGACGGGCCGGGCCGGACTGGACAAAAAAAATAGAATATCTGTCGGACTCAGGTCGGACTCGGGCTCGAAGCAAACATAGCCCTACATTGTGAAAATTATAAACAACCAGAGGAAACGTTTCAGGTCATGCAAACGGCAGTTTTGTGATTAAAAAATAAGTAATTGAATATGCATAAATGAAAATGTTGGTAGGCTACTCGTACGAGTGATTATTATTGGCTGTATGCACGCGCCAGTTACCAGTGGCAACATGGACGCTCACTCTGAGTCAGCCGAGCAGGGATGCCGAGTCAACTTCTTAATAAGCGCCAAATCAACAGTTGTCAGTGAACGCGTGGTCTTTTGTTGTAGACCTAGAGTAGGCCATTTTTTAGCATGCCTTCGATGCTGTCTTAAATGTTGAACATAAAATGACTTAGTTTGTCACTGCATTGTTCGCCAAGGATTACATTTCCAGCATGGGGTAGCAAGGAGCATAATATGGATAACTAAGAAGATGCACATGCTACGTGGAGTTGCCTAAGGTAGGAGAGGTTTCCTGTTACTATTTTGTCCGCTGTGACATTTCATGTCCTTCACGAAGGTTCTTAATTGTTGACACTTTTATTGTACAGTTGTAACTATGCGCGTGCAACCTTTCCTGATTTTATATCGACTGCATGGACATCAGAGGAAATTACATTCTCTTGGAGGGCCGAACAGGCTACTGTTCTTCGGGGTGAACTTATAGCCCATCCTTCTTAACGACAAGGAGCGGCATCTTCACGGGGCTCGCGGGGATTTATTTGCACTAACAGTAACGTAACAAATGCTTTCATAGCCGCGCTGACTGCATCCATGTGTGTGTGTGCGTGTGTGTGTGTTTATAGCCTACTTACTATGCGTGCGTAACTAAATTAGGCTACTGCAAATTGCCTCATCCTAACGTCTTTGCCTATCCTGGCTATTTATCACGTGCTATTTTGAGTATGGAGGAGCCCACATAGAAAATCTTGCTTGCGCACAGGTTCTGTTGTTATTACAGTGGTCTCGGGCTTCGGACGGGTTCGGACACAAACATTTTAATTAGTCTCGGGCTCGGCTCGGGGTCGGTCACTTTTCTGTCGGCTGAGGGCTGGGCTCGGACAGAAAAAAACGGCCCGAGCCACACTCTAGTGTGCGTGTGTGTGTAAACTTTTGCACTTTTGCAACATTTTGCTTCTTGTCTCTCATCGCTCCCATCCCTCTATGGCTCGGGGTATACTGTACTTGCTGCAGGATACACACATGTGTGCACAAACATTTTGCCATGTGTTTTTTATGTCAGCTTTGCACGCAGTAGGGCACGTGACACAAGGCGCACGGTGCATTTCCGCACAGTACTTAAGTAAGTATGTGCACTCCATCACATGCAGTTGTGCACACATTGTTATGCAGCAAACATATCCCGGGCCTACCGATCTCCGAATCTGTGTGTGTGTGTGTGTGTGTGTGTGTGTGTGTGTGTGTGTGTAAGTGTGTGTGTATGTGTGTGTGTGTGTGTGTGTGTGTGTGTGTGTGTGTGTGTGTGTGTGTGTGTGTGTGTGTGTGTGTGTGTGTGTGTGTGTGTGTGTGTGTGTGTGTGTGTGTGTGTGTGTGTGCGTGCGCGCGCGTGTTACAGTTTTTCTCAATTGTTTTTTTACATTTCTCACAACAGAATAATGATTCTCAAAAGTCTTTGTTCAATTGTGACTTCCTGGTGTTACCTGTGCACATGGTCAAATCAGTTTCTCATTGTTTTCGGCATATAGCAAATGCTCTCGTCCACCATGCCATGGCTGTGTACAATTCTCAGTGATTTCGTACATTATCAATTGCTTTTGTCATATCACTCAAAAAGCTTCGTCACTGAATGCATGAAACTATCTCAATCTTATCTGATCAATGTAATATAAAGCCGAATTTGCAACATATACCATCCAATCTAAACAACATTTAGCTCCAGAAAAGACCCTCAAGAGTGTACTATTCAATTGACAACATGAGAAATTGATTTGACTAGCTTGTCCATACACTATGACACAATGACTAACCATTCTGCTGGCGCTGATACGTTCATTGACACAAAAACTTGGTTTTGAAAGACAAACTAAGGATTTTGAGCAAGAGACTCGGTTTTGCAGGTTATCCACGGTGCTTTGCCATTTGTTAAAGCTGTTTTGAGAATGAATATTATGTTTTGCAAATTGCGAGAGAGATTCAACAAATGTACAAAACCTATTGAAAAAAAAACAACTGTAATAAGGGTTTTTTCAACCAGTGTTCTGCTGCCCACTAGTGGTCGATGGCAGTATTGCTATTGGTCTCTAACTTGCTATGCATTTAAACTACTACACTTAAAAATCTGCCAGATCCAACTTTATGCACCAATGAGTGTTTTTATGCTTAGTGTGTATTACATCCCTCCATACTAGTTTTTTTTGTTTCATAGCAAATGTCCTTAAAGGGACACTAGATAGGATTTAAAAGTAATCACTGTCCCAAGTCGACTGTTGTCTGCTCTCCGAATTCCCCACATGTAACTTTTTGGCTGATGGAGCCGAATGAGGGGAGACAAATGTCAGGGATGAAAAGGTAAGTAATGACTGTCCTGAGTCAGCTGATGCTTAAATCATACCTGCAAACTCAGGAGGGTTGAAAAAGGTGACAAACTAATCGCGGCATCGCGGTGAACCCCAATGCCCCCCCCCCCCCCCCCCCCAAAAACAAAACAGGGAAAAAGATATTTTATTTACTAGGCCTACACTATAAATCAGACTTCTGAATTAATTGTATTCTTCACCAGCCAATATATATGTCTTACAAGCCAAACATACACTCACCCAGAGGCAATTCTAGGTTAAGCTGGGACCCCAAGCGAAAATTCTTAGCTGTTATTTACCATCTAGTTTGGGGGCCCCAAGCGGCTGCCTATCTAGCCTAGTGACAAGAAGCGCCTCTGCACTCACCACCTGTCAAAATTTAAGTTGTCCTATTTACCAGCCAAAAGGAGGGAGCACATGGTCACATAGGTTGTCTTAACTTTAGGAAAACACAGCAAATGCTTTAATTTCATATTTAGATTAATAATATTATGTCCTTGGTGGCTAACATTAAAATCATGGTCGCACACGTTGCTAAATATGCGGGGGCATGACAAATAGCCATTGCTATGCATTCCTCTGACGTTTATGAAGGTTTCATCGAGTGTGTAGCGCTATTCACGGTTAAATGATCTGACATAAGGGAACCAAATTAAGTTTTCTGGTAATCTGCCAATTTATAGCGCAGTCAGGCCCTGCCTAACGTCATTCTAACACAATTTCTCACTCTGAAGTTTTCAATACCGTTTCAAGATATTGCCGTCAATTCAAATTAAGCGAAACATCCATGTTAGGACCGCAGACCTTCTACCATTGGGCTATTTATTTTCACAAGTGGACGGATTTAGCTAATAAAACAATTCACAATTCTCAAACCCTGCTCAAATCCCATTTACCTTTGAAACAGTGATTTGGACAGCGGTCATTTGTAAAGGCAAAGCGACCGTACCAAAGGTAGAAGATAATGACAGGGGGGATACGTGTTTCGCCACCACCGTTTCATCAGCTGTTCACTCCGAAGGGTGCCTCGGAAAGTTTTGCCGCTAACTAGCCATTTGAATTAGCGCGCTGATTGGTCAATGCTCCCCCCAACACAGTTGCCGGCCAATGGGAACGGCAGGCAGAGACAGACCAAGAAAAACTAGCAGATATTCTATGAGAAGTATTACCGTATCCAGTCTATCTGTCTGTAGTCTGTCTCCGTCTGCCTACCCCCCCCCCTAAAAAAAACTCTTCGGATCTACACGATTCACGTAAGTGATCTATTTTCAGATCAAAAAGGCGAATTTCGCCGAAAGGTGACAAGTTTGCAGGTATGTGATGAGTCATTAGTTAGTGAATGGTGACTCTCCCACTTTCACACTCTGCTGTCAGAATTCCCCACATGGATTGATGGAGCCAGATGAGCGACATTGGAAAAAATTCTCATCAGAAAAACTGACTTAATGTGCTGCTGGAGACGTATTCACATTTGGCTGTTGGTACTCTTAGATGAAAAATATTCTCACCGCGAGGGGACTTACTTTTTTTTTTTTAACTAGTGTGTAGATTTTGAAGATTTTCTCTACTCTACTCAGCAATCCAGACTGTAGACTACAGTATCTGGGGTAAGCAAAGAGATAAAGAGTGACTAAACACTGTTAAAATCACCATGGAAAGAAATTCATATTTTACAGATTGCCAGTGTCTTAATTACCACTGTGTGTGTGTGTGTGTGTGTGTGTGTGTGTGTGTGTGTGTGTGTGTGTGTGTGTGTGTGTGTGTGTGTGTGTGTGTGTGTGTGTGTGTGTGTGTGTGTGTGTGTATTCTGCTGCCCACTAGTGGTCCATGGTGGTATTGCTGATGGTCTTTAACTTGCTATGCATTTGAACTACTACACTTAAAAACCTGCCAGACAGGCCCGTCACTAGGTTTGAGAGACAGGGGGGGCTTAGCCCCAGAGGAAGAAAATGCTATTTTTTTTCAGCTCACCTGCTAAGGTTTTGTCTATGAATTCATTATATTAAGAGCAAAGAAATTCCACACACTGTCCATTCCACCAACAAACTTTAATACATTGTTTCGGTCATCCGACCTTCTTCATGTTGTATTAAAGTTTGTTGGTGGAATGGACAGTGTGCAGGATTTCTTTACACTGGCATAATTTACACAAGGTCTAGGAACTTTAAGTAAACTATTTTAGTAAATATTGCTGAATAGATCAGATTTGGGAGTAGACAGTGCAGTTCCAATAAGCAGCAGGGGCAATACCTACTCTGGTCACAATCTTACACAGTGTACCTTTAAATTGATCAGTTCCTTGATATTCCAGGTAATTCTAGTGACTCATATCATGTGTGTGAAGATATCATGTGATAGTTTACTACACCAGTGTATTAGCCATTTATTTGGAGGTGGGGGCTCCTCATCTGTTGAACTGCAAGTGGTGCCTGGTTGGTTAGTTTTCAAGTTCAAAACAATGTCATGCTCTCTCTGTCTCTCATTATTTACCCTTCTACCACCTCTTCTATATCTCTCCCTCTCTCTCTATCCCTCTCTACAGACTTCAGTCCTGCAGTGTATCAGAAGAGGGCTGTGCTGCTCTGAGTTCAGCGCTGATTTCAAACCCCTCACACCTGACAGAGCTGTATCTGAAAAGTAATAAACTTGGAGACTCAGGAGTGAAGCAGATCTGTACTCTACTCAGGATTCCAAGCTGTAAACTACAGAAACTGGTGTAAGTAGAGACCAAATAGTGTGAGGAAGCACATTAAACACCATATTATAGTTCATCATGGAAACAACAAAATGGAGTGTGTGTGTATGTGGCAGCAGCTGATGTGTGTGTCCATTCCAGTGTGTTTGTGTTTAGTTATGTGTGTGTGTGTGCACCTGTATGTGTGTGTGTGAACTTGCCCTCTTGTCTCTCATTGTCTCCCATCCCTCTATGGCCCGGGGTATACTGTACTTGCTGCAGGATACACACATGTGTGAATGAACATGTTGCCATGTGATATGTCAGCCTTACACATCTGGCATAAGGTGCACAGTGTGATATGGTGCATTGCTGCTCAGACAGTACTCTAGTAAATACTGTATGTGCACTCGGTCACACACAGTTGTGCACATGCAGTCATGCAGCAAGCATCTCCCAATCCCTGTGTGTGTGTGTGTGTGTGTGTGTGTGTGTGTGTGTGTGTGTGTGTGTGTGTGTGTGTGTGTGTGTGTGTGTGTGTGTGTGTGTGTGTGTGTGTGTGTGTGTGTGTGTGTGTGTGTGTGTACAATCAGGGGTTTCCAACCAGTGTTTTGCTGCCTACTAGTGGTCCATGGCAGTATTGCTGGTGCTACTGCACTTAAAAAGCTGCCAGATCCAACTTAATGCACCAGTGAGTGTTTTAGTACTTGGTGGGTATTACATACAGTTTGCAGTATTTTTTTCATAGCAGATGTCCTTAAAGGAACAAATGTCCTTAAAGGGTCACAGGCAGGATTAAAAGGTAAGTAATGACTGTCCTGAGTCAGCTGATGCTATAATGAGTCATTAGTTAGTGAATGGTGACTCTCCAGACCACTTTCACACTCTGCTGTCAGAATTCCCCACATGGAACTTTTTATGGAGTAGAATGAGCATCATGGAGATAAAATCTCATGACAAAAACTGACTTCACATGCTCCTGGAGACTTAGCGGTATTCACATTTGTGCTGATTGTTGGTACTCTGAGGTGAAAAACATTAACACCGCAAGGGGACTTAAACAGCATTTGTTTAAATTATTGTGTAGATTTTGAGACAGCCATGCCACAGGCACCCTGCAAACTCACCCAAACTGCAGAGGATGACTTTAAGTTGATATGAAGAGTTCAGATGCAAAACCCCCTAACTCCATTTCTGAAGACCTGCACTTCTATATTTTTAGAGAACCCCGTTGTTGGTTTGGTTGACATTCATGTAATTGATAATACATGTAAATAGTTATATTACATAAATAAAATACAAAAATATGCAATTTTGATAGCTTTGTATTAAATAAAAATGAATTAAGATTATTTTCTGAAAAGGCACTTAGGGGGTTTTGCATCTGATCTCTTCATCTGTATATGGGTAGATGACGTGACGTGTAAATTTTGCTGTCGCAGGCTCTTAAAATTAAGTAAATTCATGCTTTCAAAATTGTCAATGCTTTAAATTATTAAACTAATGTCATTGTTGTGAAAAAGTAATGTGTAATAAATCCAGAGCTTAAATAAGTATACTTAATTTTGAGTCAAATGTCACATTTGTCCTATGGTGTGACTGAGGCAAGCCTGGTTCTCCATATTAAAACATTTTTAAATAAATAATCAAAGCTCAGTCATTTGTCTAAACAACCCTGGCATGTTTTTCAAGGTGTCTATTTTAGCAAGTGGCAATGCTTAATTTTTTCCCTGTTTTTCTGAGACCGTATGGACTTATGAAACTTTGTCGCAGAAAACAATGTCCTGTGGTGTGACATCATATTTTTGGTTAATTCTGTGGATAATTATCTATTGTTGAAGCTCCAGCGGTACATAAATTGTGACTTTAGACCCTTAAGAAGCCAATGGCAAGGGTGGATTTTAGATTTTTCTCTCAGAGTTCTTCAGTCAATCAATTATGTTTTGCTACCACAAGATGTATTAGTTTTGTAGTCCTTTGGTGTGACAGCCATAAAATACATTTTGACAATAGTGTATATTTTTCAAATTTTTTTCTTATGTAGATGTATGAAAATGCATCTTACTAAAGGTGAAATTGTATTTCAGTTGGCAAAGACATGGCTTTAAATTAACTCAAAAGCTCAAAAGTCCTATGGTGTGATGGTAAAAGTCCTATGGTGTGATGGTAAAAGTCCTATGGTGTGACACTTTGGAGTATCACACCAACAGGTCACACCAATGGACTAGATATTTGAGAAATAGCTTTTAAAACAACTGGTAGTACATATTTTTTGTTGTTGTTGTTGTTTGACTATTACTAATTACTTATTCCTTTATTGGCCTTTGGAATTTATACTTTGATGCATTGTTGATGAATATTTGCTGTTGATTTTAGATACTGTCAAATTATATAAAATGTCATTAATGGTGCTTTGAAACCATAAAATATAACGGTAACAGTGAAGTAAAGATTTCTCATTAAATTAAGACTTGAAAAATTGCAATAAATATGAAGAGTGTAACAATGTTCATAAAACTCCATCAAGCCATTTCTACATTACTTAATATATTTATTTCTTAACGTCACACCAAAGGACATATTTTATCAAATTGCTTTAGTAGAGTAGAGTAGAGTAGAGAAACTTTATTGATCCCCAGGGGGAAATTCAGGTGTCAAATAGCTACATAAAAACAAACACAGACACACACAGACACACAGACACACACACATATGAAGAGGTTCCAGATCTGGGCCAGCTCTGGCATCTCAGGCAGTCCAATCCCCAATAATGATGTCCTTCTTAGTGTCCTTCTGTATACTGTTAAACAGTTGAATGGCCCAAGGGACAAAGGACCTCCTTAGCCTGTCTGTCCTGCAGGTGAAAGCACGGAGTCTGTGACTGAACAGACTCAGTTGGTTAGTGAAGGTGGCGTTAAGGGGGTGATGCTGATTGTCCATAATAGAGTCCAGTCTGCTCAGTGTTCTGCTCTCAGCTGTTGAGGTGAGTGACTGCAGCTCCATGCCCACCACTGACCCCGCCTTCCTCACCAGTCTGTCAAGGCGTGCAGCATCTCTCTTCCTAATGCTTCCACCCCAGCAAGTCACAGCGTAGAAGAGCACACTGGCCATGACAGACTGGTAGAACATAAGCAGAAGTTGGCTGCAGACATTGAAGGACCTCAGCCTTCTTAGGAAATAGAGCCTGCTTTGGCCTTTCCTGTAAAGTGCTTCAGAATTTGTGGACCAGTCCAGCTTATTGTCAAGGTGCACTCCTAAGTACTTGTAAGTACAGACAGTCTCCACATTCTCTCCCCCAATAGAAACAGGCACCAAGGGCGGGGTGGAGCGCCTGAAATCGATCACCATTTCCTTGGTTTTGGTGGTGTTCAGGTGCAGCTGATTGTTTTGGCACCATCCTACAAAGTCATCCACCAATCCCCTGTACTCCTCTTCCTGACCGTCTCTTATACACCCCACAATTGCAGTGTCATCTGAAAACTTCTGCATGTGACATGTCCCAGAATTGTAGCTGAAGTCATTGGTATACAGGGTGAAGAGCACGGGGGAGAGAACCGTTCCTTGTGGCGCTCCTGTGCTGCTAATCACTGTCTCCGATGTTATGTCACCCATCCTCACAAACTGGGGCCGCTCTGTGAGGTAATCAGTTATCCAGGTCACCAGGCTAGGCTGCACTCCAATCCGCACCAATTTCTCTCTCAGCAGCAGTGGTTGTATGGTGTTGAATGCGCTGGAGAAGTCAAAAAACATGATTCTCACAGCACAGCCACCCTTATCCAAGTGAGCATGTACCCTGTGAAGAAGATACAGGATAGCATCCTCCACTCCCACGTTCTCTTGGTAGGCGAACTGCAGAGGATCCAGTGCGTGGCGTACCTGGGGTTTGAGAAAGTTGCGCAGCAGCACTCGTTCAAAAGTTTTCATTAGGTGTGAGGTGAGGGCAACCGGTCTGTAATCATTAAGTTCTTTGGGGTGAGTTTTCTTTGGAACAGGTACCAGGCATGATGTTTTCCACAAGATAGGAACTTTGCTTTCTTGTAGACTCCTATTGGAAAGGTGATGAAGGGGCTCAACTAATTCCTCAGCACATATCTTTAGCAGTCTTGCACAGATGCCATCAGGGCCGGCCGCCTTGGACTTAAGTCTTTTCAGTGTCCCTCTAACTTGATCAGTGGTGATTGTCGGCTGTGGGAGTGCTGGGTTGGGGTAAGGGGGGAGTGGGAAAGGGGTGGGTGGTGGGTAAGTTGTTCCAAGACGCAGAAGTGAGGAGCAGGGGAGGGGGATAGAGGTAGTGGGGATTTGTGAGTCTGCTGTGTCCATTGGTGGGGGTACTGCTGCATTGTTGATGGTGGTGGGAGTGGTGACCATAGGCAGAGTAGGAGGGTGTGGGGATGAAGTGTCCCTGTTAGTGAGGCTGGGTGAAGTAGTAACGGGAGTGGGGGGTTGTGAGTGGGTGAGATGGGAGCCTGCTGAAGAGTGGTTGTCAAGTGTGGGCTGGGGGGATTCAGGGGCTATAGAGGTGACAAGGGAAATGCTGCCCTCTGTGCCAGAGTTTCCAAACCGGTTGTAAAAATGGTTTAAATCATTGGACATTGATAGATCACCCTCTGCCATACATCTCTTCTTTCCACACCCAGTGATTTTTTTAATCCCCTGCCATGCCTCTCTAGCATTGTCCTTCATTTTAATTTCCACCTTCTTCCCATATGCCACCTTGGCCTCCTTCAGTCTGCTTTTGAGTTCTCGCTGTACACTCCTCAGTTCAGTCAAGTTTCCTTCCTTAAAAAGCTTCTTTTTCTTATTGAGGAGTTGCTTGACATCTCTGGTTACCCAGGGTTTGTTGTTGGGGTAGCAGCGAATCGTTTTTGTTGGTACAACAATGTCCATGCAGAAGTTTATGTAATCAGTAGTACATGCTGTGGCCTCATCCAGGTCATCACTGCCCTGCAGTATACTCCAGTCAGTGGTCTCGAAACAGTCTCTTAGTGCCTCCTCAGTTTCTGGTGTCCATTCTCTGAAAGTGTGTGTGGTAACTGGTAGCCTTTGTACTTTTGGGATGTACAGAGGCTGTAAATGGATCAAATTGTGGTCAGAGAAACCCAGTGGGGGAAGGGGGGTGGCACTATATGCATCCTTCACGTTTGCATACAGGAGGTCAATGGTTTTATTTTTCCTTGTTGCACAGTCAACACACTGATGGAAGTTGGTGAGAGTGGAGTTGAGGGTAACGTGGTTAAAATCCCCAGTGATGGCAAAGAAAGCCTCGGTATGCTGTGTTTGTAGCCTCGCAACAGTTGTGTGAATGACGTCACATGCAGTCTCGGGCGCCGCTCTCGGGGGGACATAGACGCAGATTATTATACAGTGTGAAAATTCTCTTGGAGTGTAGTAAGGACGTACGCTGATGGCCAGTAGCTCCACATCTTTACTACACACTGTTTCCTTCACCGTTACATGTCCGGGATGACAAAACTTGTGATTGATGTACATAATCAGTCCACCTCCTTTCTTTTTCCCTGAAAGTGCATTGTCTCTGTCAGGCCCGTCACTAGGTTTGAGAGACAGGGGGGGCTTAGCCCCAGAGGAAGAAAATGAGCGTGCATAGCGCGTGCCGACATTTTTTTCAGCTCACCTGCTAAGGTTTTGTCTATGAATTCATTATTTTAAGAGCAAAGAAATCCAGCACACTGTCCATTCCACCAACAAACTTTAATACATTGTTTCGGTCATCCAACCTTCTTCATGTTGTATTAAAGTTTGTTGGTGGAATGGACAGTGTGCAGGATTTCTATACACTTGAATGACAACCCCACTGGGATAATATCCTACGCACCTGCCCGCCTACAGAGGTGTGCAAAAGCGTCTTCTTGAACAATTATTTTAAGAGCACAATACCGATTTATAAACACTAGTTACAGTGATTTTTTTTTTTAAATATACATTTTAATGAACATTCCTTATATGTAAGCTAAACAAAACATTTCAAAATGTTTCAACAGATGAATATTATGTACGGAAGTTAAAATGATTAGATAAAAATGCAGAGAGCATAATTTACATAAGGACTAGGAACTTTAAGGAGTTACTAACTGCGCGTCTCCAGGAGAAGCAGTGGTCAGGAAGCAATTCATTCAAACAGGTTCCTTACTTGGAAAACTATGCATCCCCGGCAGATGTTTGGTCATTTTTACTCCATTAGTAGCTTTTTTTATCAGTTCATGTGTGTTTTCAAACTATTAAGACAAATATTAAAACTCAACTATAATTTCAAGACAATGTCAAATGGATTTATTACACGGATGTTGTGAGTGAAAATTGGTACTTTGGGTCGGAAGATTTCATCCGTGTAAGTAATTACACTTTTCTCAAGGTGTTAGTCACAAAGCACAATCCTCTACCTGCCCCCACCCCCCCCGCCCCCACCCCACCCACCCCCCGGTATAACATATTGTTGTGCACCCTGCTTTTATTGCTGTGCAGTAGGATATAAGTGGCATTAAACAATAAGGGCGGAATTCTCCCACCCGCGTAAGTCAAAAAAAGCATGCAACAGCGCCTCCAAGCTGACTCAAGTCAGTGATTAAGCGGGGCTTACGCGGGATATGACCAGTTGCGCACTTTGGGTGGGGCCAGGCCAAAATCAGGGTGTTTCTCATGTAAATCAATCCTAAGCGTATTCTCCCGTCCACTTACGCACCTTTTCCTTTACGCGCATCGAAGGGCTGTAGTAAGGTCAAGCGCCACTATGAGGTAAAATGTAATATTGCATTTGATGCTCGCTTGGCATTTTGAGCATGGTAGGCCTATGCTTTGCTGATGTTCCTTACCGTCGCGTGAGTCCAAATCGAAATCCATTCACTGTTCCACATATTAACTGTGACAAAATATGACCAGCTGCCCAGGGCATGTTCTCATATCGAAGAACTTCCAAACAAAAGCAATTAATTAATTAATCAGTTTGAGGATCATCATCTTGTGACCACGTACGGTAACCAAAACCAAAAACACCTCGTTGCACCATGCGCAAATTGACAAGGAAAAAAGAATCTTCACCATTTTTTACTATGTTGTTGCCACGTTAAGTTGCCTTTTGCGATTTATTGGAACTCGTGCATATGTGATGAAGCCTATTAAACTTTCTGAACTGATGCCTGACATACAAAGTCACGACCTACTGAGGTAGGCTACAGCTTGTCCTATCTGTTTTTGTACGACAAAATATTTCCTGAATCTCATTATAGCTAAATGTAAGAAGGTAGGACTACATATCAGAGCATGTCTTTTGCATCAGCTGCGTGTTTAAATCCTGGCTTGGCGTTGCATGCCCATGCATGCCCAATTCATTTCCATGTCTTCGACAGAATATAAAGTCTCCGTTTTTTCATGACGATCGATTTCCTTGTTCGTTCTTCAGCATGCATGTAAGTGTCATATGCTGACAGACAGCTGAGATCCACATATTTCCAATGATGTCACGTTACTGTACAGAGAAGCGGAGAAGCGCTTTTAAAAGTCAGCAAATACAATGTGGCTGTTACTGTGGAAATTCAGAGGCAAAGATCAGCCTTTTAAATCAGTTGTTAATTTCCGGACTTGTCTAGGCAACACACCAACCTCCATTTTTAACCAAACGTTTCATCATGTTTATTATTTCAATCAACCTGTTGCGCACCAAAACGCTCAGCTGAGTTCCCGCCAAAGGTACACATTGCGTTTCCATCTCATTATCTCACCTCCACTACTCGCCTTGTGCTTGTGAAAATGAGCTGAGGTTAGATTTTGAGATGCTTTTGCACGAGGACTTTTGGCACGTGGTTCTAAATTCAAAGTTAAAGTTCAGTTTTGGATCTCAATGGACTGTTGGAGGTTTTCACATGGTTGATCTGCAAATCCATGCTCCTTTCTTTGAAACCATGAAAGTGATGAAGTCTGGGAAGACTCATCCCCCCATTTAGCATATATCACGCCCATGTTCGGCTACGCGCTGTTTTTCAGAGTTAAAGTGTACCTCCGGGATTTTGGACACCAGACCTCATTTCCGAGTCAGCCAGGGTGTAAACAATGTGTCCAGAACGTTTTTTTCACATTCCATGCAGTCCTTGTGAATTCTCATATCCATGTTGCTAAGCTAGCGCAAGTGAACGGGAAGGGGTAGCCTGCCCCCAAAAATAGTCTTATCCCGTTTAAACAACATTCAAAACAAAACCATTATTATGCCATACTGCAAGTGTAAATGTTTGTCTTAGTAGAATGAAGTTTGAAATTAAACCAACCTTGCACTGCGTGGATTTTGCCATGTTGAGAGACTATTTTCTCGGAGTCGGCGGAATTTTACTTTGCTCTCTTCAGTTGTGATGTAGCCAACCCACCCACTGCAGGGACCCGCAAGAGACATTGCAAATCAAGGCTAGTTCTACAACTGCTTTCGGATCGAATAGTGGATTAAAACCCAACGACATCGCACCATGGTACATCAGTGTGTATATACCAACTGCAATAATAAAGCCCACAGATGGGTATCGGCAAGTTTCCATTGGTTTCCAGTGAAAGATGTTGAAAGAACCAAACTCTGGCTCCTGGCTGCAGGGCTGCTACATCAACACACCGATGGAGACGCTCCGTAAGCTACCCCGGTGCTTTGCAGTGACCATTTCAGTCCCGACGACTTCACAAAGTCCTTCTCGAAGTCTAATACCTACACGGAAAACTCTAAAAGTGTCCGCGGTGCCAACCGCATTCCCAGATCTACATTTTGTGGCACGCACCAACAGTCTCCGAAGAACAGGTTTGTTGCTATGCTTTCTGCTTCTATGATGGTAGCCCAGTGGTATAATGGCTTCGCCTACGTTAGCCAAAACTTGGGCTAGAAGTTACCCTTTTGGATTGGCATGTTGTAATGCTTTACTGTTATTTTGTGTAATTGCTGTGACAAATGGCATTAGACATGACTTGCCGTATTCCTATGGATTCATAAGTTACGCAACGCTATGCTATCTGGCTTGACATTGTGGAATATGTCACTCGTAACTCTAGTTGTTATTACAGGGAATGTTTTTTGAGACGAGATGGAATGGAAGGATGAAAGGGATTTAGAAGAGATGGGTGCACTGTTCTGTTCGCCAACATCTAATGCTCTGTAGACACACGGGTCATCTAGTAACAACTAAACATTGTCATGGCATATTCAATGTTACGAAAGGTTGACAAAGTCGGACAGAAAGCATTACTCTTGGTGTTTGCGAGCGAGGTCAGGGAGAGGGGAATAACGTTCACTTTTGCAAACTTTTTGGATTTGCATGTTGTAATGCTTTACTGTTATTTTGTGTAATTGCTATAACAAATGGCATTCTATCAAGACAAGTATTTTCACTTGCAGTCTGGCATAATAATGGGGTTGTTTTGAATGTTGTTGCAACTGGATAAGACTATTTTTGGGGGCAGAAACGAAAAAAAACGTTCTGGACACATTGTTTACACCCTGGCTGACTCGGAAATGAGGTCTGGTGTCCAAAATCCCGGAGGTACACTTTAAGCGCGAGGGGTGTGGTCATATTTCATATTTCAGAGGGGAGAATACGCATAGGATCAAAGTACGTAAAAAGCGTGTGCGTAAAACCGACTTAAGTGGAGACGGGAGAATTCCGCCTTTAATAAGCAAACAGGAACTTGTATTCAGATTAACTTGCTTTCTTGATGGTTCGCATTCAGTGCTTTACTGCATTTGTTTTTGGAAAAATATGTAAAAAAAATAATAATATTCAGTGCTTTACTACATTTGTTTTTGGAAAAATGTAAAAAAAATTGTTTTGTTTTTTGCAAAATCGTTAAAGGGGGGGCTAAAGCCCCCCTAAAATAGGTCTAACGACGGCCCTGGTCTCTGTCAAGTCTAACTACGCTGAAGCCCGGTATGTCAACATTACAAGTAGGAGTGAGACTAGTTAGCCATGTTTCCGTGAAGCAAATTAGACTCGCTTCTCTAAACAGTTTTTGGTTTCTTACCAGGGCAGTCAGCTCGTCCGTTTTGTTGGTTAGCGAATTCACGTTTCCCATAATAATTGCTGGAACAGAGGGCTTATATCTCCATTTCTTCTCCCGTCGCTTGGCCTTGACTGCGACCCCTGCTCTGCATCCACGAAAGCTGAAAACTTCTTTTGGAATATCCACATGAACAGCGGCAGAATCAGCAAACTTCCGCAGATCCATCAGCTGGCTGCGCGAGTAAACAATGTTGCAGCGTCCATAGCAACGCACAGACTTCTCCATATCGGAATAAATAACTTCTTGTCCACGTTAAAAAATAAAAAAACGAATTAATAATAATGTACAGAAAAACAACAACTAAACGCTAATCTAAGAACTGGAAAATAAGTAATAAAACACAACACGAAAGACGACTAGAACAGACATAAAACAAGGAGCTACAAAACTTGCTGCCATTCTCGCTGGCGCATACGTCATTTATCAACGTAAATAAATAATCAATGAATAGACCAACATTGTGACCACTTGGATTTTTTGAAAGATTAATTGCTGCACTATGTTGACATATACTTTTTTCCCTCATAAACAATGCTTTGTGAAAAAAATGTTTTTTGCTGCCTATCCATCATCTACCCAAATATTCCTTGATATTCCAGGTAATTCTAGAGACTCATCCGAAGACATGTGATAGTTTGCTACACCAGTGTATTGGCCATTTATTTGGAGGTGGGGGCTCCTCATCTGTTAAACTGGTAGTAGGGGGTGGTGCCTGGTCAGTGGCGGACTTAGCAATTTGGGGGCCCAAGGCGAATTTAGCTAGGGGGCCCATCGACCCACCCAAAGGGTGTATCCCCCGCCCTAATATTAATAGGCTTGCCTAGATCAGACATTGTATTCAATATCTGAAACACGTAGGCTGCTTCTGTGTATCACAGCATCTTCTCTATCACAGATACACAATTCAAAAACCAAGTTCTCTACAACACAGTCAGTAGTCTTCATGACATGAACATAATGTGCTTGGACCACGTTTTGCTTCAATTTAGACATCATTCAATGTTGACATGCACATCACTCAATCAATCAATCAATCACACATGGGCATCAAAGGCTTCTCTCTCACACACTCACACTGCACAAGTTTGAGATAGGCTACAGAGTTATTGATAAAAGAGAGGCACCTGCTGGTCAGGCATCAGTAGCCTAGTCTAGATGCTTCTATTAAGTGATAGCCTTACAGCACACAACAATGGGCTTAAAGATGAACAATATTATGTTCAAATGACTGCGACCATACATGAGCATGGACGTAGGCTACACAACCTTGATCAGCGTGCAAGCTCCACGCTCGCATGAATCATATGTCAACTCGCGCTGATAGCCAGACCATTGCAATGGTGAACACACAAAAGTTCAACCACACAAACAGACATAACGATTGCAGCGTATCATTTCAGTTTTAAGCACAACAGCATCCCATGACGACACAAAAAGTCTTGAAAGAACCAAACTGTGTTGCTTCGAACATGATCGCTGTTGAAGCAGATCTACTGATCGTAACAGAGGAAGAAGATGCGAACCCTGTCTTAACTAGCCTGCGTACTTTGCATAGGGCTACTTGTCTGAATAACGGTAGATTACTTTTAACCACAACGCCGGATCGTCTCCAAGAACAGCACTTTCTTCTTGATGGTGGTAAACAGAATCAGGACTGGTACTCACCAGTCACCACGTCCTCCTCTCCCACCACTTCATTTTTGGAATTGGTAATCCGCTAGTCATCTTTATGGACTGTTTTGTCAGCGCATCATCCACAACATTCGGGATAACCGTTTGACACATTAAAAAAAGCTTCTGCGCTTCGGAAGAGCATTTTGTCTTTGATTAAGCCTCTTTCCTTTCCCTCCGTTTGGTAACACTACCAGGGTATTGGCGCTTCATTTTGATAATTTCACAACTTCACAACTGACTTGCCGTGAAATTCCTCCTCTCGCAAAACATGTTCGCAATACCACATGCAGCACAAATATGCGCAGGCATCGCAGCACAGCACAACCACACTGCATTCTGATCTCATTGCAAATGGCAATGCACTTATTTGCGCTGTGCCGACTTGCACAAGTGTTTCATCGTGAACATTGTTTTGGATATTCGTCTCGCGCACATGGCACAGTAAAAAAAAAAATGTTGTTTTTACGGTAAACTGCTGGCAGCAGTGGTTGCCAAAGTCTACCCTTAAATAAATAACGGTTTATTTCCTTTTTACATTTTACGGTAAAATTATGGCAGCAGTGGTTGCCAAAGCCTACCGTTAAATAAATAACGGTTTATTTCATTTTTACATTTTACGGTAAAATTATGGCAGCAGTGCTTGGATGTATTATATTCAGGTGAGTTCAATTATAGAGTTACAATCAGACAACTGATTGGACTGATTATACTCAGGTGAGTCCAATTATAGAGTTGCAATCACAGACAACTGATTGGACAGATTCTACTCACTGGAGTCCGATAAACATCAACCTAATTAGATACCTAAATAAATGCCCAATTGCCAGATTGTCTAGTGCAGGGAGGTGGACCAGTCTAGTATCATCAATGAAGGGTATGCAAATGCATTCTTTATTTAAAAAATGCCTGAAAATAACCTTAAGGAAAATGAAGGCCAAGGCTAGCAGGGCAAGCAAGCTAACAAACAAGCTAGTTAGCAAGCCATGCAGCCACCCTTACAACGTGACCTGCTAGCCGGGCCGGCCAGGCCAGGCCAGGCCAGCCGGCCGGCCGGCCTTACAGCCAGCCAGCCACCTAGCTAGCTAGCAACTAGTGAGCAGTACAATGCAACAGTCCCTGTTTAAATACATGTTCAAGTGAACCATGTGACCCGAGTGATGAAGCATTTGGCAGGTGCAGGCAGTTAATCATTGCATGACAGCCCTTAGCACTCAGGTGAGGTCAGGAATTGATTGACAGATTGATTTGGATGGGTTAGAATGACAGTTTCAAATAGACTGGGCTACTTCTAAGAGACTGAATCAAGGGATTACTGTCCCAGGTAGACTTTTTCAGATTACTATGAAGATACAGATACACTTTGTAGTGTTGCTGCAACTCTTGATGTTTAGATTTTGGCTGAACACCAGTCTAACTCAGATCAATCTAACTCTGACAAATTTGCTGTGCACATATGTGTACACCAGTGAAAAATAAAGTCATGTACCGTTTCTTGACTACTTCATCTTCACTTAACGGTATTTTCCAATATTTTCTTTTCAGTGAACAGTTCAGTATTTTCTACATATTGACACCAGTGAAAAATAAAGTTATGTACAGTTTCTTGACTAGTTAATCTCACTTAACGGTATTTTCCAATATTTTAGTTTACAGAGAACAGTCCAGTATTTTCTACATATGACACTTGTCAAAAATAAAGTTATGTAGCGCTTTTTGACTCAATAGTAGCTTGCCGTATTTAGTACAGATATAAACTGTTTTACAATTTACGGTCACTGACTGTTGCAATTTGACAGTTTTTCGCCATAATTTCAACGGGCATTTTTTACAGTGTGGCATAGATGGACTATACCATTTTCACGCTAAAGGAAGGGGGTGTGCATGTAATGTATATTTATTTGTGCTTTATTATGCTGCTTGTTTCATTTCTGATGTTCAAAAAATGAATATTTATGAACGCAATATCTATGAATTACTGTCCGAAGGGCCCCAATTAACAGCTGTAGGCCTCTGGGAAGTTCGCAGCAAGTCTGGGGGGGGGGTAATTTGGGGGGGCCTAAGGCGGTTGCCTAGGTACGCCTCAATTGTAAGACCACCACTGTGCCTGGTTGGTTAATTTTCACCTCGTACACCTTTTCAGTTAACCCTCTGAGGTCTAAGGCCTTTCAGAGACTTTTAGGCTGCTTGCACCACCCTGACATTTTCAAGTACAAACCCCAACTCCGATGAAGTTGGGACGTTTGGTAAACAGTGAATAAAATCAAAATGCTATCATTTTCAAAACATTCAATCTATTCATTAGATGGAGAATAGTGAAAAGACAACATATTAAGTGTTAAAACCGAGAAATAATATTGTTTTGGGGGACATATGTACTCATTTCTAATTTGATAAATCCAACACATCTCAAAAGAGTTGGGACGGGGACAATAAATGGCAGCAAATGTCGAGGAAGACTAAAAACAAGACAAAAGGCAACACTTAACAGTTAAATACATTAACCGATGAGATGATTTTATATTAAAAACAGTGTTAATTCCTATCTTGGACATGATTTCACCAGCTTAAATGGTGGGTGTATTCCTTGTCATGTTTTGCAATGTTTTCCTTTCTGTAGTGCTTACAGTGTGACAGGTCTTGACCAAAAACCCACCATTTTATCACCTGCTGGTCCTTATGATGGAGCCAAACTGTTAAAATATAGTAGAGAATGCAATTTGACCTTACTATGTGGCAGTAATCGAAGATCTCCCTTCAAAATATAATGCATGAGTGGCTTTTCATGCTGTTCAAAACCCATTTATACCATTCAGCACTGTATTTAACTCTACAGATGAGTGAGAACATCTTAACCAATGCACTACTGCATCCGCATGCCATCATGGAGGCTGACTTTTGAAGCTAGAACACAAGTTGGATGGTTCATTTTCACTGTAGCACAGGATGTGCAATGCTCTATTATTGTCAAAAAGAATGGACTTCTACAACTTCTGCTGACTTCTGTAAGCAAAGGACAGTTTCCCATGTCTTCTGGGTCTATTTCAAGTGAGCTCAGGTGCTTAGGAGAATGTTAAACCCCTGTATCATTTTCATGCATTAAGCATTCTTAATATGGTCAATTTTCAATAGCTCTAGCACTCCAGGAATTAGAGTGAGACTACAGCCAATATATATTTCATGATGTCATGAACCTATACAATGATTTTATTAACAAAAATACGTCTTATATACACTCAATCGTGGTAAATCAAAGGGAATTCAAAAATGTATGTAATAACTATGGTAATTATTCCCTTTGCATCTTTAATTCTGAGTGACTCAGCCTCTCTTTGATGATCTTATACCTGGACACCTATATTGTCCGTCAGTACAATTCATTTTGAAATGTTCTTCTTTGTTGTTTTATCTTATTTGGATGTTTACTAAATTTCACTGATCCCCGTCCCAACTCTTTTGAGACGTGTTGGATTTATCAAATTAGAAATGAGTACATATGTCCCCCAAAACAATATTTTTTCTCGGTTTTAACACTTAATATGTTGTCTTTTCACTATTCTCCATCTAATGAATAGATTGAATGTTTTGAAAATGATAGCATTTTGATTTTATTCACTGTTTACCAAACGTCCCAACTTCATCGGAGTTGGGGTTTGTATTTTCAACTAACAGTAAGCATCTATGCAAAATGGTTGTATTCTGAAAAGTCTGACAAGAAATAATCTGAAAGAAAATTGCATGTCATACAAACATGTTTTATTTAAATTGAGTATAAACACAACTTTACAAAAAAACAGGTTTCAGAGGTCTTCAAAATGTGCAATAGTAGGGGCTCTAAGCCGAGAAATCTTTACGCGCTGGATAGAAGCATATAATTCGGTACACGTGTTCCTTGACTGATTTGAAGACATCCTAGAAGGGGTGCCCCTTGAAAAAAAAATGTCTACCATGTCATATACAATATGTCATGTTGGTAACGCATTACATTGTTATTACATGACATTATACTTAGCTGACAATGTTAATATAGTCCTCAGAAGAGATGAAGCAAGGGTAGCCTGCTAGACCAGATTGATAAAACTACAAAATGTACATAGTGTGAAAGTATGGGTGAGTCTGTGCTTACGTGCTTGACAGCATGCAACATTGTGAACAATTTGAGAAGATTCTTGGTCTGAATTAAAATGAGCATTGCCAACACTAAAACTATGGTGAGAATAGACTGCTGCTAATGCTCGATTTGAATGGGATAGTGTCAGTGCAAGATGCCCTAGGTAGCAGGTTCTCCATCCTCTAATTTCCATAACAGATATACATATTTTATTTGTATGAGAGAGGGTAAAGGACAGGACCTTTCCATATGTATGAAGAACCCCATAAGATCACCTAATTCTATATTTTTACAAGTGCATATTGTGAGAGCATTTCAGTCATCTTTAGAATGGCATTATAGATTACTCAATATAGGCCTACATGTAGGCCACAGTATGGCTTCAGTTCAAATTAAATGGGAATGATTTCTTAGTGTATGTTGAGTAAGAAGACAGAGATAAAAAAAAAAGTTTATTTGCAGACAAGTCCTCAACTAGTACTTGTGTCAAAAGTTGTATTAGTTAGCTCAGTAATCATTGAGTACTTAAACTGCTATCAAAACTGACAGCTGATGGACAACATGTACTGTAGGTCTTTTGCCACCCTTACCCATAGGAGAAATATCTATATAGAACAACACTTCTCATATGGTATATACTATGAAAGTAAATCATTACCTAGACTCATTTTCTTGATATGCAAGGCACACAAATAGTCTGGGCGGAAGAATAGTCGATCATACCCCGCCCCCCCAAACAAAATGCCACAAGACTTTTTTTAACCTTCAAGATTTTGAGTGGTAACAGTAACATAACTCATTCCCACTACACCTTTTTGCATAATATTGTACATGTCCTCAGAATGCTCTACATCATTGGTTCTCAAACCTTTTGTGTGAAGTACCCCCTGAGAAAATATTGAGCTCTCCGAGTACCACCTTGACAACCAACATTAGAATATCGCAGTAAAGGCCTTCCATATTCACTTTTGCCAGTCAGTACAGGAGAGGTTCATAATGGCATTCCAAGTACCACCAGAGATGTCTCAAGTACCACCAGTGGTACGCGTACCACAGTTTGAGCACCACCGCTCTACATGTTTCAGTTCTATAGTTGTACTGTACAGTACAGTGCAGTGCAGTGGAGTGCAGTACAGTACAGTAGCATACAGAGTGGTGCAGTATAATAAAGTACAGTAGAGTATAGTACAGTACAGTACAGTAGCATACAGTACGGTGCAGTACAGTACAGTAGCATACAGTACGGTGCAGTATAGTACAGTACAGTACAGTAGCATACAGTACGGTGCAGTACAGTACAGTAGCATACAGTACGGTGCAGTACAGTAAAGTACAGTACAGTACAGTAGCATAAAGTACGGTGGAGTCTAGTTAAGTACAGTACAGTAGCATACAGTACGGTGCAGTCTAGTACAGTACAGTACAGTACAGTACAGTACAGTACAGTACAGTACAGTGCAGTAGCATACTGCACGGTGCAGTAGAGTACAGTACGGTATATCACATTACAGTACAGTACAGTACAGTACAGTAGAGTACAGTACAGTGCAATACAGTAGAGTACAGTATAGTCTTATAGACGTTAGCCCTCTAAAGCCAATAGGATTTCCACATGCTGTTGTTTTAAGTTTTTGAAAGACTATTTTAGTAGCCTATGTGAGAGAGGGAAGGCAGGCAGACATGTTTTAAACAAAGGACCACACCCACAAATAAAGAATAACGAGCAAACAATAAATGAAGTGGTTAGGTAGCCAACATGTCATCTAGATTAAAGCCAAAAGTAGATGGAAAAACAGACATGTTACCATTTTGCTCTTTTAAAACAAAGTATCTGTCAATATACTGTATGTATGGTGTATTGCATATTGATTACTCCATTGTACTCTTAGGACTGAGATATACATATCTGAACGTTAATCAGCATACATTTGTCATTTGACAGCTGTCACTGACACTTGATATGTACATGTATTATTGACTTGATTGATATGAATATATTTCATATATTTAATCATTGAGGGGGTCCTAAGGAAGTAGTAGTAGTTTGTGTGTGTGCGCGCATGTGTAAGTGGGATTAAAATTATTGTTTGCCATCTTTATCTGAAGAGCAGACTGAGTGCCTGAACCTGCTAATGCTAGCATGCTAACATTGGGACAGTTATGTGTGGCCCAGTTCAAGGGTTTATCTCTTCTCCCCTAAATTTTCTAACCACAATTTTCTTTTTGGATGTTATAGATATGACCCACTGCACATTTTTAAAACTCTTAATGAATGTTGGTTCAATAGCTAAATGCCCAGAAATGAGCTCTCAATTGTAGAGTGATCTCATTCTGACCATGGTTTTTATGATTTTCCTGTTTTTGAATCTAATTAAGACATATATAACATTGTTTTTATGGTAAGTTTTGCACATATTTTCAAAGTTCAGTTTGTATACATCACACACAAATAGGTGGATTGGCCCATAACACCATTATGTCCAGGCAGTACAGCATTTTACTATTATTGGCTGGTTTTGGGCAGCCATCTTGGATTTACCCCATAAAAATGACCTTAATGACATTGAAATTTGGGGCACCCCTTCTAAAATGATGGAGAACACCCTAAGGAAGGGGCGGATCTATGGGCGGGCCTGGGTGGGATAGGCCCACCCAGATTGGCTGTTGGGCCCGCCCAATCACAAGCTCAGAATACAGTTTTCACTATGTGTCATTAAACTAAAATGTTGACTATTATCCTTTACTATATGGTTATTTGTTTGTGAAAATGAATGAAAATAAACTATAATGGATTTTGTGTATTTATTTAAACATTCAGTTTCACAACATTTAAACATTATATTAAATTTCTGGACAATCCGTTACCTTGTTGCGTTTCACATCAATACGTTGTTGCGAACGTTGGTAAACATGATGGCGGCTTTGTGTTGTGAATGAATTTATTGAGTTGTGGAATTTCATTGTACTGCTATGGCTACACAAATCTCTCTTAGTCGTTTTTTTAAAAAGAGGAGTAGTGAAGTCGGACAGGGAAATGGTCCAGATAGGCCTACAAAGCTGTCAAAGGAAGGTCCGCCCCAAGATGAGACCGCTAACGTTGAGGAGGAGACGGCTACTGCTCATGCTAAGCTGGCTAGCCTGCATTCGCCCCCTTCGGAGCCCTGTGCACCTGCAGACCTGTCTACTTTGGAGGAAGAACCACGGCAACCAAAATACACGACGTATCCAGGCTCAACGATTGACGGAAAACTGCGCAGCTTCAACAGCAACTGGTACGGGAAGTACAAATGGCTGGAATATAGCCCATCAGTGGACTCTGTTTTTTGTAAGCCCTGCAGGCATTTCCCAGATCCACACATAGAAAAAACCTTTGTCAGAGATGGATACAGAAACTGGAAACGAATTGGGCATGCGTGTGAAAAACACCAATCTAGCAGGCAACACGCATCTTCTGTAATTAAAATGGAGTCCTACATTCATAGTCACGCACCGCAAGGCAGTGGTACTGTGCTGAACAGACTTCATGCTGATTCGGTGTCACAGATCGAGCGTAATCGCCAACATGTCAAAGTTGTGTTGGATCTCGTCTTACTGTGTGCCAAGATGGAAGTCTCGTTAAGAGGGCACCGGGAGACAGCGGACGCAACAAACAGAGGGAATTTCTGGCAACTTTTCGAACACACGGCCAAGTACGCTCCCGAAATAAAAGAGCGACTCCAAGAACTCCCACGGAATGCAACCTTCATGAGCCACCACATTCAAGATGAGCTGCTCGAGGCTGCCAAGACGCTCCTCCATCAAAACATCAAGAGTGAGTTGCACGAACAGTCCACGTACTATGCGATACTCGGCGACGAGTATAAGGATACATCGAAACGTGAGCTGGTGGCTGTATGTGTCCGATTCGTTCACGGTGGAGTAATTAAAGAGCGTGTAGTGGGATTTGTGGAAACTGCAGATATGTCAGCTGGCGGAATATCACAAAAGATTCTAGAAGTACTTGAGCCCCTGGCATTAGACCCTCAGCTATGCATTGGGTTCTGTTTTGACGGCGCATCAGTCATGTCTGGGCACCGAGGAGGGGTGCAGGCTATTCTGAAAGAGACATTTCCAAAAGCAATATACATTCACTGCAATTCTCATCGGCTTAATTTGGTACTCAGTGCTGCGGCAGAAGTTTCCGGACACGTCTCCACCTTTTTCACCGTGGTCAACCAAATACACAGCTTTTTCAATGGAGCCCAAAGACATGCTCGATTTCTCCAGCTGCAACAGGAGATGCACCCCAACCGCCCAAACAAGGAGTTGTAACGAGCATGCGAGACGTGATGGAGTTCGAGGTCTGGGTCTGTTCAGAAAGTATTGGAGCTGCTGGACGTGTTGCTGGAGGCCCTGGCTGAATACTCAGAAACGAGTGGCACAACAAAGTTGGAAGCTGACCAGCTGTTGCAACAAATGCAAACAAAAAAGTTTCTTTTCCTTCTCATTGCTTTCTGCAAACTTTTCCAGAGCAGCGACTTTGCCACCAATGGGTTGCAGAGTGTATCTCTGTGCGTATCCGACAGCATTGCTTTAGTTGAAACTTTGAAAACTACGTATGCTACTTTCCGCGACGACTCCAACGGTGACTTCGACAAGGTGCTGAAACTAACGTAGGAGCTGATGGAGAAGCATGACATGGGATGCTGCTGGGACGTAACCACCTCTCGTGCGCGAAAGCTGCCTGCTAGGTACCAGCAGTCGATCGTAACCACGAGTCTCGGCAAATCCACATCTGTCAAGAATGACAGTGATCTCAGGGCACTCTGGAATTGTGTGCTGGACAGTCATGTGAACGAATTGAGTAGTCGGTTTCACAATGATGCGTACGGGATAATGCATGCCGCAGCATCCCTTTCCCCCGGAGCGGCCACATTTGGTCAGAAGGAACTGCTACAAGCTCCGTGCGATTTGTATGGGATATCAGTCAGTGATGCAGAATTTACTTGTTTTATCCGATACANCACAGGAAAGGCGGAGAAAGAGAATTTCCCCTCACTGATTGAACTATTGGATGCATGCCCTGCCGACATTTTCCCCGGCATGAACGGCCCGTTGAGGGCCATCATTACGCTGCCCATCACATCCTGCAGCGTTGAGAGACTCTTCTCCGCAACAAACAGGATTAAGACAAGGCTCAGGTCATCCATGCTCACCGGACGTCTGAACAACCTGACTCTTCTGACTTTTGAACGAGAGCTCACGGACTCATTGGATCACGACGAAATCATCGCCATATTCAATTCGAAACCAAGACGACTCCGCCTATAGGGCTACAGGTAGGCCTATTTCCCATTCTGATTTTCAGTTGAAGCTGGCATTGTTGACTGTGTGTGTTAGCCTGGTATTTGTGTGCTACCGTTGATGGGCGGGCCCTGGGTCTGAATTTAAGTGTGTGCGTGTGTGCGCGCGCAACATGGCCATGGTGGCGCACGTCAGGGTTACCTGTACGCACCTGTGAACATCCAGCCACCTCACCCCTTGTAACTACCAGCGTTAACATAGGGAAAAGGATTAACTCTGATATGGCTGACCTAAGGCTACCACTTATACCTGTGTGTGTGTGTGTGTAGGTGCGTGCGTGCGTGTGTGTGTGTGTGTGTGTGTGCGCGCTCCAGGTCTAAGCTGAAGTATGGCTGGCAGCAGGGAATGGAGGCGCGTTAAAAGACAGCTGCAGACACAAGAAGCCATAGCCTACATGAAGGACAGGGTGGTGTTTTGCCGTGTGTGTGTGTGTGTGTGTGTGTGTGTGTTATGTGTGTGTGTGTGTGCGCGTGCGCGCGTGAGAGAGTGAGAGAGAGAGAGAGGGCAAGTCCGTGTGAATTTGTTTAATTTGTTTTTTTGTGATGGCATTTCTTGTACGAGAGAGAGAGAGAGAGAGAGAGCGAGAGAGCAAGTCCGTGTGAATTTGTTTAATGTGTTCTTTTGTGATGCCATTTCTTGTATGCGCGTGGCGCATTGCGCACGAGTCATTTGAAATTAGTGAATTGATGTGTTTGTAGTGTATTTAGTTTGCCTAGTGTTTATTGTGGTTGACTTTTGTTTGATTGGCCACAGTAGGCCCACGCATGTTACTGGCTGTTCAATGAAATTGCCTAGGCCTATATATTTTGTATCAGTTGTAATGAAATTGAAGAAGACCAAAAACCAAGTCGATTGTGCCGTCTTTCAGTGTACCTAAGAAGTAGCCTTAATAAATGTGCTGTTATTCAACTGATATCGTCTCTGGGCAGTGTATTATAGTAGTAATGTTGATGTTTCCATTATTTTTTTAAGTAGCCTATGTTATAGTGTCCATCATTACTATGGCCCACCCTTACTTCACATTGGCCCATCCAAAAACTGCTTTCTGGATCCGCCACTGCCCTAAGGAAGGTCCTTCTATCCAGCGCGTAACGATTAGGTCCTTTTTGGACGGTAAGAGACCCAGCTACAAGAAAACACACAATAAATATATCTAGCCAAGACTTTTGAAGTTTGAATCTTGTAAACAAATGTGTTGGCTGCATAAAAGTAAAAAGGGCATTTAGAAATGTTTTGTTGTTTTCATACAAAATGCAAAAAAGAAACACTATGTCATGCCACTGCCTGTCTCATTTGAATACTAATGAGATAGGTGTGAAAAACCTCTAATGGCCCACACCCCCCTGTCAATCTCCATGTGCTCTGATAGCACACCCCCCTGTCACTCTCTTTGTCCTGTGGCCAAGTGAGCAACATGGCTGTGTTTATCCTAGATGAAAGGGGCGTGTTGTCACCTCTGAATAGCCACTCAAGCACCGGTACTTTACATGTGAATAGCTATAGGTGTGGCTGCTACAGGCAGAGAGTACAGAATATTCAAAGATTTATTTTAAATTTCTTTAAATTGGGCCAGCAATATAATTTATTTCACATAGATATATTTGAAATCTGGAAGGTCTGAGGTTTCTAATGGTGTGACTTATATGTTTCAATGACAAAAACTCACAGAGTTACAGATTTGTTTTTGGAGACATGTCAAATTGCCCTCTGGAGGGCACTCAGTCCTCTGAGTGTTAGGCAGGTAACATATGGTATACACCCTGTCCAATGAAGCAAGTGATCACAGAATGTAGAACAGGAGACAACCTGCTCACATACATGAACATAGATGCTCATGGCAGCACAGGGTGTGGGACCTTTTCCTATTCAGTGACCCTCATGTGTGGGGACCTTTTCCTATTCAGTGACCCTCATGTTAACTCTTTGCTAAGGTGTAGAAGGGACTCCCCCCTCTGTAAAATGGATACAAACACAGTGGGCCACAGACTACCTCTCAGTCTCCACCCCCTGGGCCAGAACCAGATGTTAACTCTTTGGTGTGGGAGGGACTCCCCTCACTGGAATGTGTACATACACACAGTAGACCACTGCTTAGTCTGAATGGTGGTCCCTGGGTCAGAACCAGTTGAAACCTCCTGGTCTAAGTAACAGAAGGTGCCAAAACAATGCCCTGCTCTCTCTGTCTCTCATTATTTACCCTTCTACCACCTCTTCTATATCTCTCCCTCTCTCTCTATCCCTCTTTCCAGGCTTGAGTACTGCAGTATATCAGAAGAGGGCTGTGCTGCTCTGACTTCAGCGCTGATTTCAAACCCCTCACACCTAAGACAACTTTATCTGACTGGTAGTAAACTGGGGAATTCAGGTGTGAAGCAGATCTCTACATTACTCAGGAATCCAGACTGTAAACTACAAACACTAAGGTGAGCACAGACACTAACAGAATCACAAACTGAAGCTTAAGCAGAAACTGTTTTTACCCCACAACCATCAGACTACTGAACTGTGGCTATCTGCTAGGTGTGTGTGTGTGAGCAGCCTGATCTCCAAAAATTCCGTGCTCCTGGACACGGATGTTAAGGACACAAAATCCGTGTCCAGGAGCACGGATTTTGCCAAAATTCCGTGCTCCTGGACACGGAATTGTTTTGACTCTGGTGTTTTGTCTGCATCATGTCTGACTCCGGTGTTTTGTCTGCATCATGTCTGACTCTGGTGTTTTGTCTGCATCATGTCTGACTCCGGTGTTTTGTCTGCATCATGTCTGACTCTGGTGTTAACTCTGCACTCTGTGCTGCCGTGTGTCTCACTCCTGCACCACATTCACTAGTGCTGGGTGATATGCGGAAAATTAAATATTACGATATGGATTACTTCTAGTGTGTGTGTGTGTGTGTGTGTGTGTCAATACAATCGTTTGTGTGCACATATTTTGTTCAGTTCTTGTGCTCAATGTGTGTCAGCATGAGACTTTGAGTGCAGTGCTCTGTCTTTCTGTCTCCCTCTCTCTCTTTCTCCCTCTCTCTCTTTCTCTTTCCCCCCCCCCCCCCTCCTCTCTTCCTCTCTCTCTCTCTCCAGCCTTTGGACTTGCGATATAACAGAACAGGGTTGTGCTCTTCTGACATCAGCTCTGGCATCAAACCCCTCCCACCTGATAGAGCTGTGTCTGAGTAATAATAAACTAGGAGCCTTCGCAGTCAAGCAGATCTCTGCTCTGGTGGAAGACCCAAACTACAGACTTGAGAAAGTAACGTGAGTAAAACCATTGCGACATCATGTGTGCAATATTTATCAGTGATTATAAAGAGATTGTGATTACTTATTGGTCTTGAGAAATACTTTCTTTATTTGCATTGAAATAATTTCTATTACCGTTGAAAAAAAATCATAATTATCTTATTATTATTATTTATAATGACCGTGTATTCCTGGCGATGTAACAGCATCACACTTTAACCTCCTTAATCACTCATTACCTGTCTGTCTATGTCAGCAACCTGTCACTAACATGGCAGTCGTACCCTAATGTACCTGTATACCTCATTGTTACATCTTTGTGTTTTCAATATCTTTTTCAGCTTGGAAAACACTGGGAAGTAGCCTCTTAGTGCAGATGGGATCGCCGGCGGGCCTATTCACAATTTCCTGAAAATACTCAGCTCCATCATAACAACATTGCCATGACATTGCAGAAAGCCTTCAGTAACATACTAAGATATAGCTATTACAATTTTGGTGACAGTAAAGTTATAACATATGCTCTGATGACAGTAAGGTTATAACATAGGCTCTGGTGACAGTAAGGTTGTAACATAGGCACTGGTGACAGTAAGGTTATAATATAGGCTCTGGTGACAGTAAGATTATAACATAGGCTCTGGTGACAGTAGGGTTATAACATAGGCTCTGGTGACAGTAAGATTATAACATAGGCTCTGGTGTTAATTCAAAGTCAAGGGAAACCAGTGGAAGTCATGTCAAAACCATAGCAGGCTCCTGTAATATGTCATAATAATAATGTATAAACTTTTGTGACTGTAATCACTGTAATCACTGTTATGTAAGTACTGTTATGTCGCCCCTCTCCTTTTATTAATATGCACAAATGAATAAATGAATGCTGAAATATTCTTTAAAGCGGAATTTGTCTTTTAAACAACTTTGTCATTACTTTATTTGATCTTGTCCTAATGGAGGATTGTGCTGCCACTGTTTATTATCTTCCTATTAAGTATTAAACATTTTCATTTATTTTTCTAATGTTTTTCTAATAATTTCATGATTGGCATAACACAGTGTCAACAAATTAACAGTCTTTATATGTCTCGAGTTGCTTTGTGAAGAACATCACCTGCGGTGTACTCCTGATAGGAGACGTTTGCACTTTCGCTGCCCCTGTTAAAGGGGAAAATATTATTCCAATATCCAGGTTGGTCGGGCAAAATAAGGTTACCACTTCGACTTACCTGAAAAACAACAAAACACAGCTGGTAAGGCTTCCTGCAATTACATTATGGTGGAAATCTCTGGATCACACCTTGGTGAATATTAAACAATACTTACACTGTAAAACATTGCAGCCTCGCTTAGTTGTGCCCACTTCATATCTCTCGTCAACACAAAGAACTCTCATAAGTTTTTGTATCTTGACTTAACCTTTGTGGTTTTGCTGGATATAAATGTACAACTGTACGTTCTCTTGACTGTTTGATAATTTTGCCAGGTTGGTAAGAGCTGATTCGACTTAAGATAGCAATTCATCTTTAGAAAAAAAGGGAGAGGAAAAATGCGGGAAATGAAAACTCTGTTCAATTCATCATGCTGACTATCTGGATTTTTTCCTGACTTAGTTTTGGAAGGCATAAAGTGACTTGATAAAGGTCTATGGAAAATTGAATCGGGGCTGCATGTGGGGGTAGGCTTCTGAATAGTCCCATTGCTTAAGTTGACAACAATGAAGAATTTAAATAATTTTGGCCAACAGGCCTGCAGCAGTAATCATTTAAATGGAGAATTAATTAAATTGTGTGCGTGTTGTTGACGCAACAAGAAGGGACTATTTTCAACAGCGGAAGAAGACTGGTGATTTCGCCATGTTGAAATCGATGCCGTGGAGGGATACTGCAATTGCATGTTCAGTCAAGGCATAAAGTTTGTTTCCCAGAAATTTCCACACCACGCCACTTTCAAACTCGACGGAAAGGGTTTTCAGACCACACGACAACAGACGGAGGAACTCTATCAAAATATATTTCTCCTAACGTAAGTATTATATTTGTATATCTCGCAGGCTTTGGGACAAACTGAACTCGACAAAATGTAGCCTAACTGCGTTCTGTCAAAGTAGACAGTGGACAGCCAGCTGTGCTTTTGGTAAAACGTTTATGTAAATACAATTAGTTTCAGTTTTGCAACGTGGCCGACCGTAGTTTTCGTTTCCATTATGATATTGCTATGTGAGACGGTGTCAAAAATACACCTGTGAACTGCTCACGTGTTAGCTATCCAAATTATATTTAGCTAACCGGTGGGTCTAGCCAGCATTTAGCTGTGGATACTAGTCAAGGTCAGTTGCCTACATTTGATCCCGGTCATCAACTACCAGGCTTAATAGACTTTATTCGGTTAGGTAGGTTGGTAATTGACCGTGTGTCGGTAGACTACCGGAATGTGTGAATGTGGTTTATTAACCGGATTCATGGGTCACCCGCCACCACTTTCCTATCATGCTCCGGTTCCGTGCCTTTCTACGATGATCTCCCTGTCCTGACTTTGACCAAGGATAATAGTAATTTGTTTTTGGCAAGGGAAATTGTTAGCTTAATGAGAGGTAGTATAGCGTGGGGCTTCGGAGAGAAATACGTGTCACCTTTTCCCCCCATGTGTCACACGAGCAACGGGTTATCAAATGCCATGCTGCTAAGTAGCTAAATGTTAGGACAAATCTGGCGGCCTTATGTAGCTCATTTCCCTCGCGTTTGTGTAAAACAAGGGGGGTGTAGCCTACGTTTTTAGCGTCTGCTTTGTAAACGCCTGGCTTCGAGATGTGTATCCGTTTGAGACTTTTTGAATTGGCTCATGAAAAGCGTCCTCGCGTTTGTGTAAAACAAGGGGGTTGTCGCCTACTACTCTAGCGTGTGCTTTGTAAACGCCTGGCTTCGATATCCGTTTGGGACTTTTTAATTGGCTGGCTCACGAAAAGCGTTCAACTTGTGACTCAGTGAAGGCTGCATGCATGAGCTATGACTGATTTATCAATCCAAGCAGTGTCAGAGTGTGCCGTTAACGTCATACCCACGTCTTTGCTTGTGGCAGGCACATGCAAGTACGGGTCTCTGCAGGGCAGGGGGCGGATATCAACCGAGGTGGGCGTTTTTCCACCAGTGCAAGTCAACGAGAGTAGGCGGATATCAACCATTGCATCTGATTGCCTGAACGAGAGTAGGTGGATACCAACCATTGCATCCGATTGGCTGAAAGGCTACTGCGCGGCTACCAGGCTTGTTTAAAACAGTTTACGTAGCCTAGCGATTACCAGTTCATGATTTGGATATTTTCGTTGCGGTCACGAGACCTGCCTTCTCCTTGGGGATTTTCATCAGGATATTTTCGTTATGGTCAGAAGAGTTGTCCTCTCTATTTGGTTACTCTACTCTGCATTTGACGCTTTTTGTGAGCGTGTTTACATGCAGGAACTGGTTAGAAACGTAACATTGGAGATTATCAGGATATTCTCTCCTTTCATCCCAGTTATTATTTATCACTTAATCATTAGGCCTACATATTGACACAGTAGTCTAAGCCCAATTATTTCATTATTTAGGCCAATACTTTACTGGTGTTGGTCCATCACGGTTTGTCTTGCACTTTGAAGTCAGTTGTAAACGTCCGGCCGGTAAGCCTATGTCCTTGAGGAACGTAGGCTACCGCAATCATGTTCTATGACAAACGCTTAACAACTGTAGGCTACATAAAAGCGTTGACATACCGTTGCACCTGTATCCAGCACCTGTCGGAGTAGCCCATCACAGAAATGCGTAGGCTACATTCCCACTTCCCATTCAAACATGTTGGCTAGCCCATCTTCAAGTTATTAATGACCATAGGCCTACAATGCAAGATCTCATTTCCACCATTCTGCGGGACTTTAGAAGATGACGTTGATTTCCTGAGAGCAAATCGTTTTAGATCCCCCCCCCCCCCCAAAAAAAAAAAATTGATTGACTGATTGACTGAGGGATTGCTTAATTCCAGTCTGGAACTAACTCCAGGTCTTCATCCCTAAGAGAGCCCTCCATAAACAAAGCTTTGCAGGTGGAAAATGTAAGCAACTAAGCATCAAGTATGAAACATCCACGTAACAGACTAAATAATGTTCTTGTTAAAGTGAAGCAGGCTAATGTGCTGTTCTTTATGCATAAGAAACTGAAGACGGAGGCCAGCAAACTGCCTGTTGGTACATTTTCTTAAGGATATCGTAACATTTACGTTAGGATTTGTTCGGAACAGGCATTCATAGCTTAATATCTTAAATGTTAAAAACGAGTGAAATGCAGCTTCACACATGGGCTTCTTGCATTCTGAAAAATCTCAATGCACAGATGACGAAAATGATGGACCATCAAATTACCCAAGAATTCATTAGGCTTTGTAAAATAATCAACAACGAAAGATAAGAGAATTACTGAAAGTAAAATAGTTAGGGTACATGAAATATACAAAGTGAAGGAGTAAACTAAACTAACCCCACAACTCGTGTAAAATAATTAGGCTACATGAAATACACAAAGGAGTCAATGCAAAGTTTTCAAAAGTTAAGTTTTAATGGAAGCAAGTAAGAGGGAGGTGAAAAAGAATTAAAAAAAACCCCCAAAACTTAGGCCAAAACATTTACAAAACTGGCCCTGCATGTGACATATTAAATCCCTTCATACAGCAGTTAGAATTGGTCTATGGGCTATACAGAACACGTCCATGAAGTTATTTATTCAAAATCATCAGAACACCAAAGTTTCGCCAGCTTGAAATCTTGTCAGCGCCAGTCACTTCTAAATTGCGCGGTTCTGCTCGGTCCCTGGTCTAGCCACGCCCCGTCTTGGCTTGCGGCGCAGCCAACAGCCAGGTTGGCCGCGAGAGAACTGGAGCGTAGCACCACCAAATCACAATGGCTTTTAACCATTGACAGTAAATAGAATGGACGCCAAATCAACGCTATTTGCCATTCAACGCTTTGAAGCCAGATTTGGGAACATTCCAACTTACATTCCACCTTAGCAACGCCAAACGCAGGTGCTGATTGGACAACAACAAGACTTCTAACGGTCAATCAAACCATGTTCTGATGCTCATTGGTCAATTTAACTTTTAATATCTCTCTAAAACAAAACATCACCACAAAAAATCACCACCCTGGTAAGTTGGAGAGCAAGGGGACCTACTAGTTGAGCGAAAAATTATCCCCCTGGAGTGGCATTTAAGGGAGATACAGGGTTTTATGTCTCTCATAGGAATGAATGGGATTTGGCCATTTTTTTGGTCTTTTTGGGTCCAACCTTGGCTCCAACTTGGCTTCAACAATGAAATAGAATTTTGGCCTCCATTCTATTTACTCTCAATGCTTTTAACAGACCGGCAATTATCCAGCCATACGTGCTTGACCGCTTGTCAGACCCAGACGCCGAACAAGAGGAAGAGGAGCCACCTAGATCCCCACGAATACCAAAACCAGTATCTGAATGGTTAGTCAATTTTGTACTTTCTTTCCATCTGCATCGCTGATCTCTCAAATTTCAGCAGACAGGCTAGCCAGCTACTAGCAGAGTAAACGAAGCCTACTGTAATCGTCCTATTAGAGATACTGACCAAACAATATGATTGCATCCCTCTGTATTTCTATTATCCATAGTCTATAAACATTGAACAGTGTTTTGACTGGAAAGGCTAGGCGAGGCGATATTTTGTACCATTTCATAAGCGCTATCATTTCAAATGGTATGGAACCTTCAGAAAGACAAATAGCTTGTGTGCCTTCGTACAGCAACTTTAGACATTACAATGACATGACCATACAAAAGCCTTTAGCTTTACAAGGGACGTGGTCAAGGAGATCACCTAGACTGTACATTGCTGGAGGAATTTGACTCATTCCCCTCGTCCTTTCATAGGTGCCGATGCGGGAACTGTGGTGCAATGCCTACTGAACACGAGAGCTTGTGCTGTCAGGAGGTCCCAGAGGTAACTAGTTTTCTCCATCACTTGGTGTGTAGCATATCTCTTGGTGTTTGTCATGTAGGGTTAGCGTAAACAAGGGTGGCCAAAGTAAAAGTATAAGTAAATAATAATACACATGCCATGGGTTCCTTCCAGCACAATACCTTGGTAGAGTAACTGGTCTGCAGTAGGCTAGATTGTTGTGTGATCCTGCACTGGCTAATAGGGGGAATATTTTTAGGGCACCCCCCCAGTAACGTCTCATCCCCAAATTAGATGCAATGTAGTACACATATCATGTGCCGGTTAGTACTGACCACACTAGGCTAATTCTACTTTGGCCTCCTCCTCAGGTGACAGGGCCACCATAGTATTTGCTTGCAACACTCACCTTACCTGTATCATCCTACTACCTAACAGGTCACAAGGCGCATGGAGCAGGTGGAGGGCACTCAGCCTCAGTGTGTTATCGACCATCCTGGATTTTATGCCACGTCCCTCAATGTGTATGTGCTTCAAGCCATGTACAACATCTACAGAGCAGATCATGGACCAGTACGGCTACGGGGCATAGAGCAGTATGTTCACTCCTTACTTCTACCATATCACAAATGTATGACAACTTTACATTTTCAGCAAACAGTCTTATCTTACTTCTTGCAGGGCTGATTGTTGCCTGATTGATATTTGATTTCAGGCTTGACAGAGTTTGCAAAATAAAAACATTGATAATAATTAGCCATTAGGTTATTCTTATAGAAAGTGTTACAGGTTCAGGGTTTTCTTCTACTATCAGGCTTGAATTATGGTCATACACAGGCTATTAAATGTTTGAATAATGTGTCAAAATAGGCCTACGTTACGACACTATGCAGTATCTTGTCGTCGTCGTTAGAGCAGGGGGAAAAGTTCACCATCACCCCTGTTCTTGTGATCATGCCTTTATATCAGTAAAGGCCATATTGTAAACACCAATGAAATGTAAGAATGCCTTATGACTGGTACATTTTGTGTATGACTAATATCTTCAAATACAAAGTGACCCAAAACGTGTGTAGAAACCAAAAACATTTTTTATTATGAAAGTCATCTAAAAGCACATTTTGTTTGTAGCCGTTACAGATATCTGGCGTACAGGATGTTTGTCAGTTGGTGTTGGGGATTCCTTGGGCGCCACATAAGAGTCGTGGTTCCATCATGTGTCGTCCTGCGTGTTCGTCGGGAGTTTCCAGATAGTCAACAGCAATGCATGGGCTTCAGACTGCCTCCCCTGCGTTGAAGCGGAAGATGCAGCTGGTGATCACCCCCTCCTTCTCAGGCCCACGTCTTCAACGCATCCTATGCAATGAAAGACATGTTGTATTTCTACTGTATTTTCACATTTTACTAAACTATTCAAAGTGTAAATTTCTTATGTAAATATACTGTTTTAACTGTTTTAATTCAGATTACAAGGCTTATTTTTATTACTTTTTCTATATAATTAAAATAAGAAATACTTACCAGATGTTGCCTCATTTTATACGGGCTTCACTCTTGCCTCCCTCTTCATGGCATTGGAGTAATGGATCCTGTAGAGGGGATCTGTGGACGTGGTGGCCTGGTCTCGTGCAGCATTCTCATTGAAATGGAGGGCTGCCAGGAAATAAAGAGAAAAATCGAACGTGAAAATGGTGGTGTATACAATGCAAATAGTCAAAAATCTATGCAATTAACATTTCACTTCCCAAGGGATGCAAACATACACTTTCTGGAGCAAATTGTAATTGTATAAGATGATGCTGCAGGCGATGGGTCTTTACTGGTGTTGAATTGAGGGGAGGTGAAGGCTCAGTGAGGGAATCTGTGGACGGGCCATAGTCTTTGCAGCAGCATAAAGTAGACTGCACGCCCTGAATAGAAATCTCCATTTTCTATTTTTTTCTATTCAGGTGTAATAAAATAGGGGCGTACCTTACATTGTGTCTTTTGTTTACTGACTAAAGACACTTGCTGAAAGATGCACCCCTTTTCTATTTCATATAACGTTTTCATTTGTGTCGGCACCCTCAAAGTAATTAATTGACATTCCATGAAGCCTTTTCCTTGCTGCAATTGATAATGAATCTGCTGTAATACACTACTCACTAAAAGGATGACATGGTTATGACAAAGTAAAACATTTCAGAGAGCTCAGAAAAATTGCCTTCACCTCATAGACAGCTGTATACCAGGTCAGCACTTTCAGTCAGGTTCCATTCTTCAGGTCACAGGTGGGTCAGTTCGACAGTAGACTTCTGTTTCTGGCTGAATCCGATCTGGCTGGTCTGTTACTGAGACAGGACAAAGACACATACATTTGGAAAAGAGACATGGCATGAGAGTATAATTTACACTCAGCTTGTAACAAAAGCTTTCAATCAAAAGAAACTGAAACTACAGTTTACACCAGTCTTGAAAGTTATGCTTTGTAATTGACATAGGGTCTGGGAAATTGTACAGAGTACTAACATTTTGTATACGCAACACCCGAACACAGAACACAGACGTAACACAGAACACTTGAAGTCTGTGTTCTGTGTTACGTCTGTATTCTGTGTTCGAGTTTTGAGGGTGCAAGGAGTGGGGAAGGAAGCAGTGGGGAATCTAGTCAGCTGAGGGTAAGTTATGTGAAGTGCAAGGTTTATCATTATGTATTGGTTATGTGGCATGGCTGTGGCCGACAACAGTCGTAATAAAAATGACACTAGAGCTACTGTCTACACCTTGTGTGTTCTCTGGCTAAATGCGTGGAGGTCCCACGGTTACCTATTTATTTTCTCTACATTTAGGGCTAACATATGTCTCTTAGTTATAGGTTGGTAAAGCTAACCAAAGTAAAACAATATGTAAACAAACACCTGCCATAGTTTCCTTCAGACTCTGGTCTTCAGTAATCTACAGAGCAATGTGCCTGAATCGGCACTGACTGGGTCAAATTTGGGTTGTTCCTTTTTTTCTCCCTCCTCAGTAGGTACAATGGAATAACTAGTGTATGCAATATAATGTACTAAGGTTGTACTTACACCATAAATGAAGGCTACTTCTTAGGCTACCTCTTGTAACAGGGCCACCGTTTGGTCCACAGCATGCTTTGCTTACAACACTCACTGTATTTACATAATACCTAATACCTTATAGGTTACAAGCCGCATGGAACAGTTGAAGGGTGCACATCCAGGGTATTATCCAGTGTGTCCAAGTGAGGTCCAAGTGTACGTATGGACAGTTGGGTGCCAGCGGTTCGTTTCTCTGGTGGTTTGACAGGCGACCTCTCTTGTGGGAGGAATCAGATGTGGCTGGGCTGGAGCCTTGGAGAGTACAAAGACAGACATTTTGAGAAGCTGCACTCAAGTAAAACAATGTATAGCCTGCCTGCCTACTCTGCTTGTGATAAAAGCTTTCAATCAAAAGGAACAGTGCCTACAGATTGATTATTAGTTTTGAAATTCATTTTTATAATAATATACTCTCATCAGTAGGCCTAATGATGGGGGCAGGCTACTTGTGTGTAGAATTCTCTAAATCAAGAAAAGAGCATGTTTAGGCCTATCCGTTACAACGTGCTGTTCTATCTCGATTACATTCTTTAGAAAGGTGAAACATAGCCTACAAATATGGGCACGAGTCATGAATCACTTCAGATGACGGTAAATTATACCATGTCTCGCCTAGCCTACATATGTCAACTTGAGAGCACTCTTCTTTTTTTGGGTAGCCTATGTTTTTGCGCATCAGATTAGTTTGAACACAAAGTCGACAAGGCAAGCGCCATGGGCGAGGTTGAAATTCCCCGTGACACACCTCATAACAATCGCCATAAACACAATTGTTATGAAGTGTCGCTCGGGGACTGCAACGAGGGGATATTGATTTGAATAACGGATAATTAACGACGATCATTATACAAGTTAGGAGGAGGGGACTTTGGGAGATGGACATAATCAGACGCAGATTTGGCTATAATTTCAAGATTTTCATCCTAACTAACAATCGCTCAAAATATGGGCACGACATATGAACCACTTCCAATGACGGTAAATGATCATGTCTCGCCTACATAGGTCAATTTGAGAGCTCTTCTTTTCTTTTTTATGTTTTTGCGCATCAGACTGCGTTTGCACATAAAGTGGACAGGGCAAGCGCCCTGAGCGAGGTTGAAATTCCCTGTGACACACCTCACAACAATCGCCATAAACACAATTGTTATGAAGTGTCGCTTGGGGACTGCAACGAGGGGATATTGAATAGCGGATAATTAACGATCAACAAGTTAGGAGGAGGGGGCTTTGGGAGACGGACAGAATCAGATGTAGATTTGGCTATCATTTCAAGATTTTCATCCTAACTTAGCTGCGCTATCTAGACTAAGTGAAGTTGCATGGTTATCACCAGACATCAAAAGGGAGATTATGGTCTTGTCTGCACGCTCTCACTACCATATTGCCAAAAGAGAATCCGTCTAGAACTAGAGCTCTAGTTCTAATAATCATCTGGCTCGCAGCCATTTGTGACCTTTGTTGTCAGACTCCGTGAACACTGAACAGGAGACGTGGAATGTCTGGACAACCAGCCTAGAACACTGCTCATCAAAGTTTTATTCGTAGTTATTACTAGTATGATAATTTCACGTCAATCAGACACTTTTGCAGTCCACTTTTGGGCTACTGATTTACAAGTAGGCTAAGTTGGCTGGTTGGCAAACAAGAAAACATCAGTGGCTTGGTTAGCATAAGATTACGCATAGCACCTACCACACCATTCACTACAGTAACCTAGTCACACCACTACAGTAGCTAGAAGGGGGAACACATTTGAAGATACTTACAGGTCCTTTACCTGTCGACACATCACGGATAGTTGGGACCGTGTCCTCGGTTAGGCGAAGTCTGTGTGCCAATCCTGCATGGTATTGTCCCAAGTTTCCAAAGCAGTCTTCAGCGAAATGGTTTGCACACACTGTAATTTGTTTTCCAAGTGTTGGTGGAATCTTGCCATCAAAGATGAAATTTAGCCACGCAGATTTTCTCTGGTCAGTTGGAAGAAGATGCACAGACTTGTGTGGTTCCCCACAACCGACAACAAAAGACCTTTTTTTGCTTTTGCTTGCCATAGCTCGGTTCCAGTTAGCGATGAAGCTAAGATACAACAATGGCGGACACGCAGGTTCCTCACCGCATGAATTAGTGGGTGGGGATTTCCGTTGGGGGCAGGCCTGGACATCCCCGGGCAGCCCCTCATTGGTCGGCCCCTGTATGACTCACACAGGTGGGGAACTGCTGAATGGCTCACAGGAGGAGGTGTCAAATTTCGCCTGGTGACTCACAGAAAGGGGCTGGATGATTTTTTTTCACATCTGGGGTGTGTGCAAGACCAGTAGAGACCGAAACAAGAGTAGGAAAGCCTTAACAAAGTGTTTTTTCATAATATGTCCCCTTTAAATAGAACAACTGAAGAACAATAGAACAATAGAAGAACTGACTCACTCTCACTCTCACTCACACAATGGAAAATGTTGTTCCACCCCTGACTGACTCTCACTCAGACACACACACACACACACACACACACACACACACACACACACACACACACACACACACACACACACACACACACACACACACACACCAGTCATCAATCACACACTCATGCCCATTAACAAGAGCGCACTCTATGGAGCATGGGTATGGGTCCTCAACATAAAATGCGACATATTCCCCCTTTCTACCCCGGCCCCTGAACCCTGGACCTCCATATTCCTTGTAGACAATTCCACAAACCCGGCAAACCTCCACCCCACACCCTACCCTGTAGTCTTCCACAAAAGAGGCAGGATGGGCACTCCAGTCGACAACACCTAATGAAACAAATAAATAAATCTGTTAACATCAAACACAATATCGCTCAGAAGTGAGTAGAAGTTAACTTGTAACAGTGTATAGATTTACTGATCTCTAATAACCCAACAGACTGTTCATGTCAAAATAGCTGGTGTTACGTCTGTTTTTTGCTGTGTGTGTGTGTGTGTATATAGTTCTTTGTGCGTCTCTTTTTCTGTTTCTTTTCAGACTATCCGTGGCGCAATTGGGGTGTCACCCTATAAAAGTGGTGGCGTACATAATCACACACTGGCTATTTCTCAAAAGCAAGGCAAGGACACTTGGAAGTGTATCAGCCTAATTACTCACGCCCAGTGATTGGATACTCATTGGTGAAATCTGTGGAGTATCCAATCACTGGGCGTGACTAATTAGGCTGATGCACTTCCAAGTGTCCTTGGCCTAACTTTTGAGAAAGGGCCACTGTCAGATGCGCTTTTGTTGCAGCTGCCGCCACCACCACCACCTCAGCCTTCCATCTCTGTTACTCTCATGAGGTGAGAGCCTGAGAGGAGGCCTGAGGTGTTTTGGCGGCCTAAGGCCTTGTGGCATTCGTGCCACATATCGTCCAAAGGCGGTTATAGTGGTGGACCGCGACAACTTGTTTTTTTTTTTTTCACAAGGCAAGGAAGTGAATCATATACACTAATGAACATGTTACTAAGACAATTGTGAAGACATAAAAACACTTACTATCAAGCCACTGGAGGTGGGCCCTTGACCTGAAGTCTCTGTGGCTGACAATGCGGTAGAACGTCCAGCAGGTCCTGGCCAGCTTGGCGATTGCCACATCACCCTCCTCTCGGCTCTCGGACAGCCTCCAGGAAGATCATTTCAAGAATTTCGGGCGGCATCTGTGTATGCCGAAACATCAACTCAAAGACATGTGGACATGTACTGAAAGACGGGTTGGACAAAATAACTGAAACACCTGCCATTTTAGTGTGGGGCGTTACATGGTTCAAATGGACCAGCCTGTTGGCCAATCTTCATTAATCGCAAATTGCACCAGTTAGATGAAGATTGGACACTGGTCCACTTGGACCATGCAACTTTCCACACTAAAATGACATGTGTTTAAGTTATTTTGTCCAACCCTGTACATATATACAATGTGGTCCAAATCATTATGCTAATATTCATAATTGAATGAGATTAAAGTCAAAGTAAACCATGTAACCAGGTAGCTGATATACAGCAGAACATTTGACTTACATTTTATAAGGACATTTTAAATTTCCAAAACGCCTAAACCTTAGCATTTCTATGTCAACGTCATGTTGAAACTGTACCTCCAAAAGTCCCGGTACACCCTTGCTGGTGTGCACCACTAAGAGAAGAGAAAAGGAATTGCCAATTGGGTAAATTTTGTATGAGTCAAGGCCTGTCATGATGGGGTACATGAAAAGTAAATAAAAACATGAAATGGCAAAAGAACATAAATTAGCCAATCAAGGAAGGTACTTTTGAAGCGAGGGAATGTGCAAACTATCCCCTTTTCTTACATCATAGATAGCAGCTCTCATGAACATTAAGATCATGGTCTACATGATGTTACCTGCTAGTTGGGCGTCTGGCCTGCTCTCCGGACAAGCCCTTTGATAAACGAAGAGTATGGAACTTGTCAACAGTTTAATGTCAGCAATTAAAACAATAGACTACAAATGAAATGTCATCTACAACAAACATTTAGATTGTTATTGATATTTATAATTTTGCAATGATGCTTAGTTTCGCCCACCTGCCCAAGTGCTGCAGCAGGACTGCCGACCACCACTCCCTGATTGTCGGCATGTCAGACTACAAGAAAATTCAAGAAAAATATTTAAGTCCAACCAAGGACAATTTAACCCCCCCACCACACACGACACTGACACACACACAGAGTTTGTAAACATACCTCGGCGAAATCAAAATCACCGCCCAAAACGATGTACATGGCATACTGAAACAGGCATGAAAGGAAAACACAAGTTACAACATGGGCTCAATGACAACAATCAGAAACATGAATGAGGAGTCATTACGATAATTACATGATGTATGTGTCTTAGATCATGTTTGAAACAGGCTCATGTGAACCCCATCAAATGACGTGTTACCGGCTGCACACATTATATAGAAGTTACTCATTCTCACCATTAGGACAAAAACTCCACAATTGTTGGAGACGCCCTGCAGAGGAAGGCCCTGTATTTATGAGAACAACAACGACAAAAAAAAAATGAAAAAAAAAATGCTGTGGCTAACAGTGCACACACAAGCACGCATACACACACACACACAATACATTAGAGAGAACATTTTGCTAATGTAACACACCTCAAGGTCCTCCTCGGTGAAATCAGTCCAGTCAGCATTCCCGGTAATACTGCGTGCAATCTCTCTGTCAAAACAAATCAGTGGGTCAGGCCTTTTTGGAAATAAAGGTGCAATTCCATAATCTGAAATGGTGGGCTTGCACTTGAAATGCCCAACACATGCATGAACATGAACTCAGAATGAAGTGTAAGTTGCATGCACTGAACAACCACAATTTATGTGCAATTTATGGATGAAATTGCATGTATATAAATATATTATTAGTATATATCGTATATTATTAAAAAAAACCTTGACCGTAATTGTAGCAGTGTTGCGCTTCTTCCACAACTTTCCATTTATGACATTACACTGGTTTTATCTGCCCATCAAATCTGCATATCTGTCATAAATTCATAAATTGTGGTTGCTTAACTTAACACTTCAAAAACACTATGGGTTTCAACAGGAACTTCCCCATATGCATGTTGTCCATTGGCTGTCTTCACATTTCAGAGGATTATAAAGCCAAATATAGTATTTCACTTGACCAACCAAAATCATATTATTAATTATTATTATTATTAATTTAATTAGAAGAAAGCCAATGTAAACACAATTTACCAGGTAGTTGGAATACAGCAGAACAGCTGAACGTTTTATTAATTAAATTTTTGTAAACCTGTACAATGAAGTGTAGGCCCTATCAAATACCCGCCCTTTAAGGGGGTTGAGGAGGTATACCTCCCTGACTTTGGGCTTCATGATCTGTAAATATTGTTATTACAATAAAACAACAGTTATGTTAAGAGGAGGCATGTGACTTAAAATTGGGCATTCTTGATCTGTAAAAATTGTTATTGCAATAAAACAACAGGTAAGTTAAGAGGAGGCATGTGACTTAAAATTGGCCATTCTTTTCAAAATTTAAACAACTCAAACCCAAGACAATGGAAACAAACACTCACGCATAGGGTCCAATGCCCTGGCAACCAGGTTGGAAACACCACAGCATCTTTTGACCCAAGGTCAGGCTATATGATACGGAAAGGGGGCTTTAGTAGAAACATAATTAATGCTGTCATTTAAAAAACTGATTAGACTTAAACATACGGGTAAGGATGGCTGCTCCAGTGTTGGTGGCGCCCAGGTCCTGACAACATGGCAGTCCACCATGTAGGTTTCCACGTCCTTTTAAGAAAGAAAACCCTGTTAGAATGCTACAGGAAAAACACCACAAGTCCCATCAAAAATGTATAATAACCTGTTCCTGCGCCACCACCCCAATTATCTTCAGGCAAGCATTGACCACCTGCAATAACAAACATATTTCATATTATGATAAGAACAATGCTCTTAAACTGTGAATTTCCTGAATTGTGTACAAAAGGTATATGCATGTCTTACAGTTCGCCCTGGCCTGCCAGGCTTCGAAAGTCCTCTAGGCTGACCTGGTATGGTTGTTCGACAACCGGATCAGGGCCATCTCGGAGAGCGTTGGCCAACTGCCAAAAAAACAGGAGGCATACATTCTTTAAGGGTAAGCAAGGATGCCTATACTGTAGATGATAAATGATGACAAATTGTATTACATTACCTGCTCACGCTGAGCCAGAGAGAGAGGCCTGCCCCAGGTAGTCTTATTTGGCCTCACGCTGGCCAACGCTGCTGGCATTTCCTTCTCTGATAACACCAAGAAAACAAATTTAAAGAGGGTTTTTCTCTGTATTGAATGCACATCAAATAACAGAACATTTAAATTTATTTATACACATTTCGTCATTCATTACACATATGTATGGCATGTTAATTTGCCAAGGTTTTTATTTATCAAAACAATGAGTAATCCCCTTCAAAACAAGGACATGCAGGTGCTCCCAAACTTTGGAACGGTTGTATTCTTCAATTGAGAATGACAATTTCATCACTGGTGATAGTTATTGAAGGGGAATGGATCAAGTAGCCCTTTTCCGTTATTATAGAAATACACTGAATACCAAATTAGGAAATGGCCAGATTAAGCTTAATATCAGCCACCAATAAAGAAGTGTAATTAAGTTGGTAGGCTTTTAGCGAGCGATATGGTAGCTATTCAATGTTTTACGGATTAGCCAGTAGGCCTACCGGCACTTACAAAGCTTCCTTGTAAACAGCATGGCGTTGCCAAACAAGATGCTTGCTACTTACAAAGTAATTATTGCGTCATAAAACACCTAGTTAATATGGCCTTTTAATTTACCAAGTCATATCTGAGAAATCACGCTCATAATGACTGCTATACGAAAATATACGCATAAGATAACCAGTGGCGTTTGCGTTGACCAAACGGGTTATTAAACAGAAATGTCAACTTAAAAATGCTTTTATAAATACCCAGCTCATTGGAGTCCTTCATTTTTTTTCTGTTGTAATCCTACTAAAATGTTTATACAAAGAAAGAGCTGCTTCGCATTCAGCCAGATTTTCTTGCACGAACAGAGAGCACGAGTTGCAAGCACTGTGCATCAGGTGTAATCGTCCGTATGAAACAATACCGCTGGAGAAAGGGTCCTAAGACAATGACTTTCAAATCAACTGACATGAGCTTTACCGGAGAAATCCAAATGGAACTCTCTCTTTTTTTTTTTTTTTTTAAACCAACTTCAGATGACATTTTGTTACATTTTTATAGACTACAGTTCATAAAGACCTTCAAATGTGTATATACTAAAATAACAAATTATATTTCATTTTTTAAAACCCAGCCATCACAATCATTCCAAACATACAGAGACATGTGACTTCAACACTTACCAATTATCAGCCTTCCCAGACCATCAAGGCCAAGGTTTTGTTGAGGGCCAAGAGCCTGCGCAATTCGGTGCCTCATTGCTTGATTTTTTAGGTCATTGTGGACTTGGATGAGGCTCCTCACCATGAATATATGAGTTGACGGGGACATCATATTCAGGTAGTAGTTATTTCGCCTCATGTCCCCAAACAGCTGTTCCGCCACTTGGGTGTTCACCTGGCCAGCCAATTCGGGAACCAACTGCAGTCTCCTTAAGGCATCTCGGGGGTCTCTGCTGTTGGCCTCATGAAATCGGTCATAGAGGACGTAGTGCTGACTGGACCCAGTCACAGGGTGGCCACCTGCCTCAGTCGTTCCCTTCTCCCTGAGCCAGGGCAAGTCCACTGACAGTTCTCCTGCCCGAGCTGCCTTGATGTTATCGTCGGTGGACTCCGCAAGCCGTCCCTCAAAGGGTGTGAAGGGAATCGCCCCAGGTCTCCTTAGGTTGGCGTGTGTTGCCAACCCACGAGCAAAATCGTAAATGCAAATGTTGGGGATGTGTTTCCAAGAGAACAGCAGGTCAGCAAAGTCACGTGGACTTTCTGCTCTGACCAAGAATTTCACGCTGTAGACAATACCGCAGGGACACAATATTGCTGCCCAGCCACCTATGACATTCAATTACGATAGATTAATCAAAGGCAAATACGGTAATTTAATTTAAAAAATATTTCAAAATCCAGAGCCAAGCTACTAATGACCTGAGGCGCCCCAAACTTTCTGGAAGATTTTGTCATAGGCAGCCCTGTTCTGCATTTCGCCCTTAAGCCTAATGATGAGGTCCGTTTTGGAACCTTGGTGTCCCACACCACAGGCTTTGCAAAGTCGCCTGACATCAGCAACCTAAACAAGAAGTATAATCAAAGGTTAAAAGTGATAAGATGGCTGGTTTGAGAGAGCTTCATCAGTACATTTATAATACACTTGAATGACACATTTTGCACGAGTGGAAGTAATGATATGCAATAAAAATGCCATTTCTTTAAAAGAAAGATTTCTGATTTTACATTTCCACTTACAGGACTAAAGGCCTACTCAAAATGTGCTTCAAGTAAATAGAAGCTGTAGGTGGCCACAGTGAACCTAATATAAGTCATGACTAACATTAACAATATTGCCTTCCCACTGACACTTTTGGGCTACGTTGCCTGTTTTAAATTGACTACTTATTCACACACCTTTAACTTCATGACTTCATCACAAAGTCTCTCCTCAGTGATGTCCATGTCTGTGGTGCTGTCTGGAGGGAGTGTACTCTGCACCTTCTGCCACTCAGTGTTGACTACTGTTGGTGCCTTCCTGGTTTCCCTGCCGATCCAAGGGGCCCAGTACTCATAACTGGGCTTCACTCTGTAAGGGTTCGTCTCCCCTCCTGAAGCAATATATGATAGAAGATTACATGTACATTTTCAAATTAGACAGAGGGGGAATTTTTGAAAATTACTGGAGGATAAACAACACTGCATGCAAAGTTAGAAGTGGCAAAGGGGTTTACAAAATGCAATGTTGATCATTTTGGACAAGAAATATTCAAAATGATGCGTTTCATCATAATGAGCTTACTCTTCAACAGGCCACTAGCAACCATTTCCATGGACATCGTGTCCCAAAATTCTTCAGAGTTTACCTCCCCATCGAAATTCTCTGGTGCTGCACTTATATCACTGACTGGAAAGGGTGGGGAAACACACACACACACACACACACACACACACCATTTATGACCAGACCAGTGGTGTAGTCTACGTAGAACGCGGGTATACGGAGTATACCCACTTCTAAATTTCAGGGATTTCAGTATACCCACTTAAAATTGATTGATCCATTGTTTTGAATGGCACAAATATATACAGTATACCCACTTAAAAAAATGCTCAAATATACAGTATACCCACCATAAAAAAGTAGACTACACCAACCACTGGACCAGACCAAAGGAAACCCAATTTGAATTCATTTGCAAACACAATAAATTACTACTTTCCCAAGTCACCTGGCATATTGAAGACCCCCTTTTTGTGCAGATCCATGATTACAATAGGAGGATGATGACCACATTTCACACAGGAGTAGCTGTATTCGTGCTGGGTCATGGCTTCAAAATGCAAATATGCATGGAGAAAATCTTGCTCCCTCGGGTATTTCACTTTAGTTGTTCTCTGCAATATAGTGCGCAGTCTGCCAACAGCTACATGACCCTGCAAAAGAAATTGTTGGTTAGACCAAAAATAAAAAAAAATGTTGGTTAGATGAAAAATAGTCCTCCATTTCATGGAAAGACCTGGGCAGACCTGAACAGAGTTCCTCATGAAAAGACAGAGGTGGGACTTCCGGTCAGGCGACATCTCGGATGGCTGCATAATCATAGAGCTCCCCGGTGATTTTGATTAAAATCACTGACTTGTATAGTATAACTGGACTGCGGAGTTCGATAGAACTCCATTCAACGGTTTTGAAGCAACCGCGGCTGATTTTCTTCCGCCCCCAAAATGCGGAAATATAATAATCACCTTGACAACGTTGAGCTACATTGCTGATAGGTCGACATCGCCGGCCAATCCACAAACAGACACTTCAAGACATGTCCCGCCCCTCCCACCCGAATATGACATGGCGTCCCCAGCAGAAATATTGAACCCACTTTTCAGCTGTGGAACTGGTCGACACAGAAACCCTTGATTGTCATAAAAACAGCAACACAAGTTCAAATGGAACTGGTGATCGGTAAGTATGGCAAATATACCATGCTATTAATAAAATGATACTTTGGGATAACGAAACCTTGAAGAGCTTGTTATGATGACCATAATAATTTTAGCTTAGCATCTAACGTGAGCCAGCCGAGTGGCGTAAGACCTAGCTTACCAGGGGCGGAGTGGCCCACCTTTTCCCACCGGGAGAATTTTCCCCTTGGCGGCCCTCTTTAAAAAAAAAAAAAAAAAAAAACAAAGCGAACAACATGGTTTCCTAACCAAAAATACAAAAGCCACGAAATCTGCAGTCGTACTACATGTGAACATTAGTGTTGTCAAAATATCAACTTGAATTGGAGAATTTAGCCTACACCTTGATGAAATGCACAGCCAGTGGTGTAGTCTACGTAAAACGCAGGTATACGCACCCATTTCAACATTTCAGGGATTACAGTATACCCACTTAAAATTGATTTATCCATTATTTACAATAGCACAAATATATACAGTACACATCAAAAAATGCTCAAATATACAGTATACCCACTTCAAAAAGTAGACTGCACCACTGGAGCCATCATCACAGTCTAAAGCATTTATAGGCCTACTAGGTTATAGGCTACATCACGCTACTGTTCCATGCAAATGTGCACTCCACTGTCATTTTGACAGTTTGAAATTGAAATATTGTTTAAGGAAGACAGGATGAGCATAGGCACAAAGTTTTGAGTGTGGGGATTTTTAGAAGAGTGGGCTTACAGAATATAGTAAAGTAGCCTAAAGCTTACAAAAAGTCTGTCTACATTGTGCAATAAACCCACCATGCAGCAAATAAGCCAAACCTAGCTACTTCAAAGCACAACCATAAGTCAACAAAATGTATAACCAAACGGTGTAGGCCTACCTTAAAACGCTGTCTTCGTCGCAGCAAATGTCTTTGTTTCTTGCAATCACTCTACTTTAATCCACAGCTTAGCCTACACACCCAGCACTGGTAACATCAGAATCTTGTGTGGTAATTATTTTGTTCCATTTCTTCAGACATAGGCTACATCCTAAATGTACCACATATAAATATATGTATGATAATAATATTATTTCGACTATAAGGAGAGTAGTTCTAACAAATCAAAACAAAACCCACTGCTTCTGTTAGGTGCAGTTCTCTTCCTTACCACTTGGTGGAGTCTGTTCGTAACCCAATTCAATAACCACAGAGGAAGTGAATCTGGACTGGAAAGACTGTAAACTGTAACAGTCGTGTGGAAATCGGAAAATAAATCATAATTTATCAATATGTCCATCCTTTGGTAACCAATATACATATCACAGGTTATTTAAATACTGAAAACGAAACTGTGTTACTAAGATCTTGTAGACTTCCGCGATCTACGGTGTATGAAAATTATCAGTAGAGAAGGGGTGTGGCCAATTTACTGTTTGACACCGTCAGTGAGGTATTGCCGTCTGGTCTAAGGTATAAATAGTGGCTAGTCAGCTGTAATTTAGTACAGGGAAGTGGATATTAGGAAGTCAGTGCATTTCAGTGCAATTTCAAAATTGCGGGGCCGGATTCAAACGCGGAGCGGCCGCAATATTGCATTTCACGGCCGCGGCCCACCGGGACAAGTCCCCGATCTCCCGACGGCCACTCCGCGCCTGTAGCTTACTATAAGTTACTTCACCACGTTGTAATGTAGCCGCAATTAAAGATAAATGGGAAGTTAGGCTACAAACAGAGCTGTACACAGAAAAAGCAGATGTGTCTTTGGGGTCGGCGTACCGTTTGGCAAAACATAATCCATGTCAGCAATACTCAGTATCAACATTGCATTTGTATGAGAGCTCAGAATGCTCCAATTTTCATGTTGTACATCTGCGTAAAATATTGTTTGGTTTGTGTCTGCCACACCAAGTTAATCCTCTACGGACATTTGTAAATAACTTTGAATGTTTGGGCATCAAATGACATGCGAAACCTTTCCGTTTAACAGACAAACCATGGACGCTGAAGAAAGGCTCCTCGACGCCAATCTGTCATCCGGAAGATTGAAGATGAAGATTGCTTCTGTTTAATGTGTCGCTTACATTGTGTTGCCTCTATGCATATATCAGTTTAAAAGCTTTACTTTGTCATATATTCAACATGGGCTATATGGTATTAAAACGAAACCCCTTAAAATCAAGAGGGCTTCGCGACCCACTGTGGATCTTTGGCGACCCATAGGTTAGGAACCACTGCTCTATCCCAATATGATTATGCTCCATACATTTCTTTTTATTGATACCTGCCAATGCATGTACCACCTGCATTGTGTTCACGTACCCCTAGTGGTACATGTACCCCTGGTTGGGAAACACCGATCTAAACAGTTGTAACAATAGTGTGTTAACCAATATTACAAATTAAACAAAATGTGCGGGCTGCTGTATATAAGCATTTATTAACTGTGTTTCATAATTGCAATGGTTTTTGAAGCTGGTTCTGCATATCGGATCCTCTGTGGTGGTAGGATGCAGGCAGTAGCGTACTGTGCACATCTTCAGCTGTAACGATAAATACAAATCTATTTTTTAAAAATAATTAATGTAACATTAACATAATTGAAGCATATCACTGGTATATATAGAGTAACTATAACATTAACATTTCAGTGTAGTAAAAATGTCTACATTTGTTTAAAAAGGAAAAACCCATGAACATCCTTCTCAAAAAAGTTTTGGGTGCAGGACTAACAAAGTCAAATGACAACTGAAAATTAAGTCTGCTCACCAAGCTCCTGTTTTACTTATTTAATGTGATGAGCTTGAAGTGCAGACTTCATTTTCAGTTTTCAAATGTCTTTATTGTCCCATTACATCTGCAGAAATATGGGGGTGTACACTCACTTGTGTAATACACTATAGATGTAAACAGAGACGTTGTCCAAGTCCTTGGTCATGTGATACCTGCTGCAGTGTACTCCACGTCTTCAGACCGCTCCGCTGTAAATAAAATAATGGCATATGAAGTGTGATGAGAATACGTCACTGTTTGATACACCAACAACTTAACATACTTACATCGTTTACATTATTTACCTCAACATTAAGTAGCTGAACTTGTATTAGTGGCAGGTTCATGGGAAGAAAACACAATAGATAAGGAGATGGGCTGCTCATGTTTCAAAGCATGCTGCCTAATCAGTGAAAATCATGGGGTGGTAGTTTCATGGTGTGGGCATGCATATCTGTCAATAGAATTGGTACCCTTGTAATTATTGAAGATAGTGGCTACTGACAAATGCTGAGAGTTTACTACGCTTGATGTATACTTTTATCCAGTCCAATTACTTTTTGTCCCTTCAAATTGGGAGGCACATGTAAAAATAAGTGATAAGCTTTGGATGAAAGCATTGGCTGAGTGTAGTGTAATGTTACATACCGGGTACTATATAGTATCATAGATGGCAGCAGGCTGGTCGGGTCCTCAGTTGTGCACTGGCAACAGTGGCTGGTCCTTGTCCGTGTCTCTATGGGGCCTCTTCTCAGGTCGGAGTGACAATCCTTGATGATGTTGACTATGGTGAGACCTGCTGGCGTGTAGCCTACTGTACATTTTCAGACATCTGTAAAGAAAATGATGACAAACGAAGGGTGATGAGAACAACATATATTTCATTACTCACAAGCAGGTAATTGGAGTGCTTCTGGGTCTTCACCTTTTTTCCTTGGTGCTCATCAGTGTAGGGGCTCTCAAACTTGGTCCAGGAAGACAGATGCTGAGGCACTCAAGGTTGCAATTTAAAAAAAAAAAAAAAACGTTTTTATTTGGCTACAATGCCTACGCGTTTCGGCCCTTATGGCCTTCTTCAGGGCGTATCAAGGATACAAGCTTGATACGCCCTGAAGAAGGCCATAAGGGCCGAAACGCGTAGGCATTGTAGCCAAATAAAAAAGTAAAAAAATTGCAACCTTGAGTGCCTCAGCATCTGTCTTCCTGGACTATATTTCATTACTATTTTATTACTAATATATAAATACATGCAGAGTAAGCAGATGATGGTGTTAGCTTTACATTGGAAGGTCGAAGGTCTCTGGTCTTAACTCAGGAGCATACTTTAGGGATTTGAAACTTTACTTACCTGACAGTGAGTCCTGGCTCTGTTTTCCAGGTGAAGTGTGGTTTGTTGTTTGCCTACAGAATGAAACCATGTCACATGAGGATGGGGAAATGTTTACTACACAATGCACTCGTCAGTAGGCCTAATTAAACATTAATGACACAATTTGCATTACACTATGCACTCGTCACTCAGTACAGTCAACATTAATGACGCAATTTGCATACTGAAAACGAACGTACCAATGACCATCATTTCATCACCAACTAGCAACTTGGCAATTTGGCAACACAGAAACAAACAATATTTAACAGTTGACGGAGGAACACAGCTAGACTACGTTGCTTTTCCGATGTGGCCACTGGCCAGCATAGTGCCAGAATGGTAGTGAAATGTTTACTCATCTTGATGTAAGGACTTGGCTACGGTACGGAAGGAGGGAATCCTTACACCTGACGCACGCCAAACAGACACATTTTGCTTTCAAAAGCAATGGCATTCAAATTATAATTAAGTTACTTGACAAGCCGACAGATCATCAAACACTGAAAGATCAGCATGCTGCCTTGGGCTAATAACAAGCTAGCATTGTCGTACGTGTTTGTTTAACAAAGCTCAGTCATTTTGGTCAATCAGCCACGTATATACATGTTTTTATTTTACTTACCAAAACTGCAGAGGTCCTTACAGAATACAGAGAAGTACATCCAAAAGTACAACAACGCATATTTGTGGGGAAAGTGTACCAAAATTAAATAACCCATGGCAGTGATGAAGCTGTTGAAAGTAATGCAGCAGGGAGGGGGCTTCCCCTGGAGACGGCGCGAGAGTCGTCCTTCGCCTTGACGACGGCCTGCCTGTCAATCAAAACAATAATTCTAAAGAATGTCAACTGCCAATCAACCCAAATAGCCATGCTCATTGGTCATTTAAACTATTTTAATAGCTCTCTTAAATACAGGGTCAGCCCGAAAAAAATATCTGGGCTGTTTGGAAGGGAGGGGAAACTATCGTAGGAACGAAACAGAGCCGACTTGGTAAGAATTGGCAAGGAGCTATATCGCTTCAAGCCCACCATTGAGAATAATGGAAAAAGGCGCTCTACTTCCTTCTTCCGCCCCAAAATCGTCCCATGTCCCGCCCCCAGCCGTTGCTTCACAACACATCGAACATCCGCAGTCTAGTTATAATAGAAGTCTGTGATTAAAATACCCCAGATACATCCAAGGAGATGCTGAAGTAAAGTTTTTCGGAAATGAGTAGAGGAAGGGGTTCAAGAAAGAGCAAAAAACCACAACGAAGTGAGATTGGCGTGGAAAGAATTAGGCCTACAGAAATGTCGGATAGCCGAAGCAGCTCGCCATTCATGGAGGAAGAAGAAGGGGCGCGAGCAGCTAGCTTGCAAAGTATAATGAACGAGCTAAAGGACTTTCGAAGAGATAATAAACAACACCTCGCAGAGATAAAACAAGAACTGCGCCGAACGAATAATAGACTGGACGAGGCAGAGGGAAGGATTGACGAAGTGGAAAATACTTTGATGGCGGTATCCTCGCTGGTGAAAAAACTAGTAAAACGCAACGCAAGCTTGGAAAGTAAACTAACAGATCAGGAAGGTAGAGCACGAAGGGACAACATAAGAATCTACGGTATACCCGAAGGAGATGAGGGCGATAACATGACAGACTTTGTGCAGAATCTGTTTAAAGTGTCACTGGATCTGCCACCTGACATGACCATTGCAATTGAGAGAGCGCACAGAGCCCTCACGGCTAAATCCGCCGACCCGGAGGCAAAGCCCCGCTCAATCGTTGCCAAGTTTGCCAGCCATGCCGTAAAGGAAGAGGTTATCCGTATAGCATGGCAGAAAAAAAAGTCTTCCACAACGAAAACCGCTACTACGTGGACCACGATTATCCCACTGCTGTACTGAAGAGACGCATGGAATATGCCGAAGCAAAAAAGGTTTTGAAAGCGAAAAACATCAAATTCCGTACACCCTATCCAGCAAAGCTACGAGTGTTTTACGCTGCACAGGATACATGCGTGTACCAGACGGCGAGCGAAGCAACAGCGGATATGTCCAGAAGAGGATTCCAGGTCCCCATCATACCTGCTCAGCCCGACCCAGACAGCGGGGAGCTCCAGCTCCTGTCCTCGTGGACGGTGGTGCGGAGCAGAGGCGCAGGAGCCTCTCGAGGACGGGAAGAAGATTGAAAATGCAAGATGTTGTTTACTTCACCAGGAAAACTGATCATGGTGGACATTAAGCTAAGAAAAGTCACGGACTAAGTGAGTTTATTTTACATTCACTACGGTGGTAATATGCAGATAATATTAAGATTTTAATGGTTTTTTGTTTAAATTTGCAATTGATAAATAGAACCGGGTCACAGTAGCTTATGTTATGACCATATGGGCACAGCCATCTCAAGGGGCCCTCTTCATTGATGGCAGAGGAGGCTTATCCCTTTCAGGGTTTGTTCACACCATCACGACACCCTTCAGGGCTCATTCTAAAGGAGCCTCACATTTGGAAGCTAAAATTCTACTTTCAGATGCTTTCATAATATATTTGTTTCATTATTATCTCTCCATGTTCAGGAGACTATTTTTTGAGTGTATTCTATATTTTTCTGTTTGTTTTTATTTCAGTTCTTTTGTAACCACAATGTCAGGCATGCATCTAAATTCCTACATGAGTCCATGGCTACCACATCTAATCTAAAAATAATATCTTTTAATGTTAACGGGGTCCTTAACCCAATTAAGAGGAGTAAGATTTTAAGTAAAATGAAAAAGGAAAATGCACAAATAGTGTACCTACAAGAGACACACCTTAATTCTACGGAGCATGAAAAACTAAAAAGAATGGGATTCTCAAAAGTTTACTACTCATCCTACAAATCAGGTCACAGACGAGGAGTAGCTATTTTGATTTCTCATAAGGTCCATTTTGAAAAAGTAAAATAATTAAAAGATAAGGAAGGCAGATATATTTTAGTTGAAGGGAAGATAGAGGGAGTAGAAATAACTCTACTAAATGTATATGTTCCTCCAGGTAGTGACTTTCCCTTTTACAGAAGCTTATTTGATCTAATGACTGTGGGGCCTGGTATTGTTGTCTGTGGGGGCGACTGGAATATTCACCTTGACCCTAAGCTTGACCGCTCTAAACCATCTAGTTTAACTCCATTACATAAAAAACTGAAGGCTCTCATGTCAGACCTGGGGATAATTGATCTTTGGAGAGATTTTCATCCAAGTAACCATAACTATACACACTATTCCTACCCTCATGGTCTATATGCCAGAATTGATTATTTCTTTATTTTTAATCAAGACCGACATAGAATGGAAAACTGTGAAATAGGAAATATTGACCTGTCTGATCATGCACCTCTCTCTTTATCACTAAAAATCACAAACAACATTAGAAATACACTATGGAGATTAAACACTAGTATATTAAACAATGAACAATTTAAATTGAACATGAAACAGGAAATAGTAAGAATAATAGCAGAAAATGATAATGGAGAGGTTGGTTTTGATATTGTATGGGATACACTGAAAGCTATTCTTAGAGGGAAGATTATCTCATACTGCTCATTTAAAAAGAAAGAGAGGCAGGCAATACTATCAGGACTGAATAAGGAGTTAGATGAGCTTGAAACAGAGCACAAAAGAGATCCACAATCAGTCCCCCTCTTAAAACTGAAGAAAACCAGGAGGGAAATAGATGAACAATATTCTCAAGAGATACAAAAGAAATTAGTGTATACAAAGCAGAAATATTATGAAAGTGGTCCTAAATTTTCAAAGTTCCTGGCAAGGAAGCTACAGAAGCAACAGGCAGATAGCACAATTTATAAAATAAAGGATCCTGTATCTAGAGCTGTTGTATACAAACAAAAGGAGATACAAACTGCATTTCAAAATTACTACACGCAATTATATACTCAACCAAATTTAGCATATGAGAACCAAACCAAAACATTTTTGGAGTCACTTAATCTGACCAAATTGTCATCTAATCACAACAGCGGCCTTATGACAGAGATAACTGAAGAAGAGCTGAATGAGGCGATCTCCAGAATGAAGGCAAATAAATCACCAGGCCCAGATGGGTTTCCCTCTGAGTGGTACAAGACATTTAGGTCGGAATTGGTACCAAGTCTTCTTCTGACCTTAAATACGGCCCTGAAGGAGGGAAAAATCCCACCATCCTGGAAAGAAGCCACAATTACAGTTATCCCAAAAGAGGGAAAAGATAGGCTAGAATGTGGATCATACAGGCCAATTTCAGTTCTCAACACAGACTACAAACTATACACTTCCATTCTGGCAAAAAGACTTGAAAAGATCCTCCCACAGATCATACACACAGACCAAACAGGTTTCATCCTGCAAAGACAAACTCACGACAATATTAGACGGACATTACACATATTGAACCACATTCAAACAAATAAATTACAAGCGGTTCTAGTTAGCCTGGATGCACAAACGGCTTTTGACGCTGTCAGCTGGACATTTCTGTTCAAAGTGCTTGAGAGATTTGGATTCAATACAAAATTTATACAGGCAATCAGCAACCTATACAGTAATCCATGTGCAAGGGTGAAAATAAATGGATATTTAACAGATAAGATCAAGTTAGAACGAGGCACACGACAAGGGTGTGGACTGTCGCCGCTACTTTTTGCAATTTACATAGAACCCCTTGCCCAGTGGTTAGGACAGTCTGAATGCATCAAAAGGTGTAACAATAAATGAAGATCAACATTAAGTTGCACTGTATGCAGACAATGTCCTTCTTCATTTAGAAGAAACCATTAACTCACTCCCTTAACTATTCAATCTTCTGGACACTTTTGGAAAATATGCAGGATATAAACTTAATATTCATAAAACACAAATTTTAACATTTAATTATACTCCTCCAAGACAAATTAAAGATGCACTTTTATTGGGATGGGATCAGACGACATTGAAATATCTGGGAGTGGTGATACCAAAAGATATGTCATTACTTGGTAATATTAATTATGATCCTCTTGTTTCAAGAATAAAATCAGACATACAAAGATGGAACACTAACCCATTTCTAAGTCTCATTCAAAGGGTTGAATCTGTGAAAATGAACATTCTCCCAAGGCTTCTGTTCTTGTTTCAGTCCCTGCCCGTAGAAATTTCCTCTAAACAATTCTCAGAGTGGGACAAAATGATTTCCAGATTTATTTGGCAAGGCAAAAAACCAAGAGTGAGGTACAAAACCTTACAACTGGGAAAGAAAAATGGAGGGTTGTCTTTGCCAAACTTGAAACTCTATTTCCTCTCCTCTCAGATAAAAGTTCTTTTAACTCTGTGTAATCAACATTACACTGCTAGATGGAAGGACATAGAATACTCACTGATAAAGAACCCACCCATAGACACTGTACTTGGAAATTCAGACTTGAAAAAAATCATTAATACAATCCAAAATCCATGGATAAAATTTCAACTCAAAATGTGGAATTCTGTAAAAAAGGATTATCAGTTACAGGATAAACTCAAGATACTTAGATGGTGTGCTTTTGACCCACATTTTAAACCAAACAAACTAGATAATAGATTCACGGTATGGATAACCCACGGTATAACAACATTCTACTCTATAATGGAGAAAGGGACTTTGAAGGATTTCCAAACACTGCGAGAAAAATATGGCCTAGGAAGGCAGGACTTCTACAGATATCTACAATTACGCCATTACTTTGACCAAGACATTAAGAAACATATAGATACTGAAGATACAATAATCAAGGTAGTTCTGTCAGGAGCTTATTCCTCTCTGAATAAGGGTCTTATATCAAAACTATACCAAGCATTTATGACCAAACAAGTTCACTCTTCAGAATATGTTAAGAATAAATGGGAAGTAGAAAGCAGTCAAGTCATATCAGAAGAAGAATGGTCCAGTTGTTGTGAATTCCAATGGAAATGCACTAACTCTTATACCTGGAGAGAATTTGGTTGGAAATGTCTGGTCAGATTCTTTATCACCCCAAAGCAGAAAGCACATATCTCAGCGGGGAGTGCTGATTGCTGGAGACTGTGTGGAAGTCAGGGGGCCAATCATTGGCATATATTTTGGGATTGTCCTGTAATCACACAGTTCTGGTCAGAGATACACAAGCTGATGGAAAACATATTTGATTTAACTATACCTTTTCAATTTAACATTTTTCTGCTAGGAGATACTTCTTTTCACACTAACAGAGAAGTACACTTAAACAAATATTTATTTGGTATTTTGATATCTGCTGGTAGGAAAACTGTTACAAGGCACTGGTTGCAACCAGATACACCCACTATAGAAGAATGGACTGATATAGTAAATGATTTATATTTGATGGAGAAAATTACCTTTTCACACAGACTGCAAATGGAGAAGTTTGTGAAACTATGGGCGGAATGGGAAATTCAAAGATGAACACTACTTGCCTGATTCCTTAACATTTTGTGTATGCTTACATATGTAAATGCCTGATCTCTGTGGTGTATTTTTTATTATTTATTTTTTATTATTATTATTATTTTCTTTTCTTTTTTCTTTTGTTTTGCTTGTTGATTTGTCTTTGTCTTGATGTTGTTCGTTCTCTTATTGTTCAATAAAAAAAGAATTAAAAAAAAAAGAAAAGACAGAGGTGGATGCTAAGAAGCACTCGGTCATTGTAATTGTGGACACCATGAATCCAGTCTTGGTAGCGGTAAACCAGCCCACAACTGTTGCATCGCTTGGAAAATGTGGATATGCCTAGGGATTAGAACATTAAGAAAGTTATTGCACGTCACAACAGACAACTGATCCATACGCCGGCAACACAGGTCTGAGAGCAGTCCTATCCCATAGTCCCAATCCCATGGTCTTTTACAAATTCCACCCTTACTCTTTCAAACTTGCCGTCATTGCAGACCTACTGTCTATTGGATAAAAACAAAAGTAAAAAAATACATGTTAACTCTAACAGAAATATGCATTCTATACTGTGGAATCATATAAGCTAATAAATACTTGCCATTTACCACTCCCCAGAGGGTTGCCACTTTGACATTTCTTGAAATCAGGTTGGGACAAGTGAGGGGAACTTCTCCTGGACACCTTCTGCAGAACTCCTCCTCAGGTATAAGGCGCCTTGGAATTTCTTCCCTCTTCAAATCCATGGTGAACCTTTCAGAGACGGTAACCGGGATCTTCTTGTTATGGTATATGTAATTTACCATATCCTTTAAGGCTTCCTTCTCAGGAGGGTATTCCCACTCAGGGAAGTCGACATTTTGCTGACGGCCAGGGGCGTCCTCTGCAACTGGCTGTGTTTGGAAAAGATGCCTCTTTGTTTGAAATAAATGCCACTTTGCGATGGATTTATGTAGACATCCTTGTCTGCCTTTACTGCAAGGGCAGTGCCATGAATTTTTCCGTACATTATGACAGACTAAGACTCTGCCCAGCTTACTGTAATGAGACACCTTTGGAGGTCCAGAACATATGCTATATGTTTCAATATATGAGCCAATGTCCACTAGAGTACTGAATTTTGCACGGTCATTTCTTGCTTGCACCTGCCTCTGTAGACATTGCTGTTTACGTGGATCCCCAAACCACCTCTGTTCAACCATTTGCTCTAGTATGGCTTCGGCTAGCTCCTCCTCTGATTCCACACCAGATGCAGAGTCTACTGATGTGAGGTGCACACATTGCTGTTGGAACTGTATAAACATGTTATCCTATAGCCTAATTATTCTATAGCTATGATTCAAACATTTTGCTTCTATACAAATGTGCCTTTCTTGCATTGCTTAGAGTTCAGAGTATATTACTGGACTGTGCGGAGACTCTCTCTGTATCAGGCATTCCTGAGATAGTTGCCTGCAGCTTAACCAAAACAGAGAACTGGGCCAAGGCCTGTTCGTGTGTTTGTGTGTGTGTGTGTGTGTGTGTGTGTGTGTGTGAATGAATTCATCTCTCTCCTGGGTGAACGCCCCCCTCCTTAGCGGGAAGAGATAACAAAATGTAACCAGGGCCAATCCTACAATAAATAAGGCTTGGAGATAATTCTGTGTTAGAACGACTGGGGAAAATGGTCATTGACGGTTCTTCCCACTCGCTCTCCAAGCTGGCTTGAAACTTAATTACTGATTCTCTGTGTCTTTCATTTCAGGTCTTTCATATTTACAAATGTTAAGGGTTTGAACCTAACACATTGCGTAACCAAAGCATTACTTCTTTCAGTAACTTCTGCTCGAATATTGCAAATTTCAACTTCACATGCCACTTTATGGGATGAGCCCCAAACTTTTTTTACAACATGGACAGGCGTACTGGGCCCACGAAGACATTTCTGCACAACAAAAACCCCATTCCTTTTGTCAACACATTGTGATCTCAAGGTTACAATTGGGCGATCAGGGTCCTGGTGCTTCCTTTGAATGTGCGTATTCAGATTTTTCTGATTAAGTTCCATTCCACATTGTGGACATTCAACCATCACCTTCTTTCTCCGGACGGTGGGGAGGGAAGCCTGTGGCAGTGCATCAGGGAGGCGAATCAGAGGCGTTTGTGGGGGAGCTTTTGGTGCATGCACAGGAGCATTACAGAGTGGAGCCTGTGGCGTCTGTGGCGCAGCACTGGGGAAGGGAGCCCGAGGTGGCACTGTAGAGAGTGGAGTCTGTGGCGTAGCACTGGGGAAGGGAGCCCGGCGTGGCACAGTACAGCAGAGAGTGGAGCTTGTGGCGCAGCACTGGGGAATGGAGCCCGGGGTGGCACAGTGGAGGATGGCGCTTGTGGCATCTGTGGCGCAGCGGAAGTGTAGCTGGCAATATGCTTTATAAGAGCACCCTTGTTCATGTACACAGCCGCACACATACTGCAGTGGAAATGTGTCCCACCGCGACAGCCTAGGCTGCAGCTGTATATAACAGTGTCTAAAAAAAATGGAAGCATCATGTTAAAATAACAACATGCATATATCAATAGACATCAATGTATGTATTTACAATGTCATCAAGCACATACAATAAAATAGAATTAAGTTACAATCTCACCCTGAAACTCAATAGCCCTGGTCCTGTGTGAGGCTAAATGTGTAACAACTTTAAGGTACTCTCTTGGGGGGTACTTGTCAGAAGAGCAAAGAGGGCAGAGAAATTGAGAAGAATCCGTACTAAGCCGTTGGGGCTGCGGCACTAGACTGCCCTTTGGCTGTACAGATATATGCTGTGGGAGACACATGAACAACAGACATATTCAGCATTATTTACAAATGTTACTCCAAAATAAACAGACATCTCTGGTCATGATTTCACGTCAGTCAACACAGTAGGTGTAAAAATGGGTGTAAAATTGGTGGTGGTATTTCCAGGCTAAATGAGTGGGTTTCTGGGGCATAGTTTCTCTAGCAATTCTTAAAATTATATCAGCCACGTGGATGAAAAAGTCATGCATTTTCATTACACCATTATCAAATTGAGGGCCATGTAGGCTAGCTGGCATAAAGACGGGTGGGACATTTTAATACAGGTTACTGTAGACAAAAAGCAGTGTGTTTGTGACCACTGGTAGGCCTACTTCCACCATGGTCAAAACAATTCTCCACTTTCAGCGTTCATCTTCCAAAAGCATCTCCCAAACGTTTTATACCTCACTTTGTCTTGAGGTAGTCTATTTCGTAAACATAGCGAGGCCTTGACAATGGTGACAATGACAAAAACACCAACACGTGTTCATAGTAGGCTACAAGACCTGCTTGAAAAGTACAACAAATAATAGGCTACTTGTGGGCAGCAACTTGGGCAGCTTTTCAATTGCAATTATTCTGGCTGGACAACAACGGTTACTACTTAAATAAATGAACATGACTCCTACATGTCTAGTGAAGCACCAGAGCCATTTCATTATTATTTGGAATAGCCTACATTTCTTACATGCTGTTAAAATAACAGCTTCCAACTTGACGTTAGGATGTTCCAGCAACAACAGTAACCCGAGGAAATCGCGGTCACCTTAGCTTAGGATGTCGTGGCTCCTACTGGAGTTTAGAACTATATTAACTTAATTCATCACACGCATGATAACTCTTAGATGTTTGTTGTTGGCAAAGGATAACCAACAGATTTCAGACGTAATCATCACTAACGCCATTTAGCTGTTAGCTTGCTAACGGTATCTCGGCGGAAACGAACCCTATATTTAACCCACGTTACTTAAACGAACCGACCGGCAAATTTAGAAATTAAAACGTGGGTTAGGTTACTCACGCGACTGCCTGGAGATTCCCCCATGGCGTCGAATAATTCGCCTCTCTTCCTTACTCCTCTTCTTCTTCTTCTTTCGATTTTAAACGGTAGACCCAAATAACGTGGATAACCACTCCTTGTCTTCCTGACTTGTCTTCCTGTATCTTGTCTCGACAAATCAGATGCTACGGTTGAAATCCTCCCATCTGGGTTGAAATCCGCCCATCGGTTGAAAACCGCCCACCATGTGTTCTGCAGAGACCCCTTACTCGGCACATGAGTGTCATAAATTAGCTGAATAAACCACAAGCTCAATATTTCAGTATATTTGTTTTCACTATTTCCCTTGGCTAATATCACTTGCATTTACTAAACACATTAGGTCCATGAAAGACCATTGTTGTTCATGGCTTCTTTGCATTTTGACCTATGCACTTTGCTTAAGTACTACCCACAGTTGTTGCTGATTTTATAGTCGGTCCTTGGTATTAAAGTTGCACTGTGTAATATTTTTTATATCCAGAATGTATACTGCCCATTCACAAATGGTTCCTTTATTCATGACTAATTGCTGTACTTAGGTCATACTAAAATACCGTTTTACTACTTCGTAAATATTCATGAAAAGTTCATATTTGACAATTGGCTGCAGTTTAACTGAGCATGTGTGCCTACTCTGGCCACATCCTGTGTTGCACTCTGATGAGTGAAGAAATCAAAAGAAGAAAGAAGGAGTCAGGACTACTGCTTTCATCTCGATGCTGTGGTGTTATTGAATGAAAACGTAGCAGCTTAATAACTGCAACTTCTTAATTACAATACATTCACCTTTTCCTCATAAACAGTTCAGCATCTTAACAGTCTTTTTCCCCTTTTTTAACAGTGCAGTAGCTTAGTGTAGTCAACACTTTTCTCAAACCACAACATACATAGAAAACATTACATGAAATATACAATGAGTACAAATCATGAAAAATAGCAAATGTCCATTCAAAGTCCTTTTTTCAGTTGTAACCTCAGTTACAAGAAGTCCATTTTCCGCTTCGCTGTGGCTGATACTGTAAAACTCAACAGAATAGTGCAGGCAGCACTGGATCTCATAAAGACAGTGGCAATTACTTGCAATGAAAAAGTCACAAACATAATACAGAAACGTAGACCAACATTTTACTACTGTATTACACTTGTAAGCAATCTTTTTAAAGATCATGAGATACGCGGCATCAAGTTTCACTTTTCTAAATGAACACAAAGGCTTGCGACGATTAGCAAAGACCCGCGCTTTTACATGTTAGCTTGCACTCGTTCCCATAACTAGCCAACTTTTCCCCCATTCAAAATTAACACATTGGCAACTGATAACATAACAAACAACATCATTTCGTAATGTTTCAAACCTTATACAAAGTCAGTTGAAGTTTCAAACGAGTTGCATACCTGATGAGTGAAGAAATCAAAAGAAGAAAGAAGGAGTCAGGACTACTGCTTTCATCTCGATGCTGTGGTGTTATTGAATGAAAACGTAGCAGCTTCCTGTCTAGGAGGGCAACGCTTTCCCAGCACATTCCCCATGCAGGTAGCACCCTCTAGTGGTCATTTGAATGAACTCAAAGAGAGATATAAATCAAGTTTCTGCATACATTATGAATAAATGGCAAAATAACCAAATCACTACATACTCCCCCTCTAAAATAGATGTCGTCCCGACATCTTAGTTCGAACTAATAAAAGCTATTCCTTGAACAATGAGTGTGTGTGTTCTTCAGCAATAAACCCTCATTTAGCATGTATAAACAAAATATGAATGAAGGGGCTGTATGAATCTAGGCCATGTAGTGTGAAACCTATTGAGGGAACTTATTTCCTTTTGCCTAGAGTTATTTGCACAGCTAATCATGTGACAAGTGGGGATTCCAAGTTGATCATAGGTAAACAGCTTAGGGGGTCGCCTTTCTCTCTGTGGCCGCTGATGCACCTCTTCATCCTCATCACTATTATCCGCTACTGAAGACTCCTCATCAGGTATTTCATCATTTGTACTCTGTTCCTCCATCATCACTTCATCTGATTGCTCAGTTTCATTCTCATCCTCAGAGACAAGTACAGTAACCTCTTTTTCCAGCTCACTTTCTGTAGTTTCAGCATCCGAAGTGTGCACTTCAACCTGAGGCTGCCTGACAGGTGAGTAATGAACACAGAAGTCATCCTCGTCATCTGATTCATCCGAATGAACTGTTTCAATGTTTTGATCTCCTTGTTTCTGTCTCTTTCTCACTGGTTTGTCTTTGATATCCACTGGAGCATTCATAGGCAAATGGTCACAGGGCAGCAACAAGTTACGATGCACGACCCTTGACCTTCCCTTTCCTTGCTCTGGCTGCACCTCATAGATGGGAAGGTCCTCCTTTATTCGTTTCACCACAATGTGGATAGCATCTTCCCAGTGATTTCGTAGCTTGCCTGTCCCTCCTCTCGGTGTCAGGTTCCTGACTAGCACACGGTCACCAGGAGTCAATACTGTGCTTCTCAGCTTTCTGTCATAATTCTTTTTGCTTCTTTCACCTGATTTCTTAACACTCTCCCTTGCAATCTCATATGCCTCTTTCATTTGTTCTTTCCATCTCAGCATATATTCCTGCTGACTGGGGGTGCCCTTGTTCTCAGTTAGTTCAAACAGGGTATCAACAGGCAGTCGTGGGCTACGCCCATAGAGGAGGTAGAAAGGGGAAAAGCCTGTGACCTCACACTTCGTGCAATTATAAGCAAATGTTAGCTTATTCAATGACTCCTTCCAGTTCCTCTTTTCTCTCTCAGTCAGTGTCTTTAACATCTGTAACAACGTTTTGTTAAATCTCTCCACCTGACCGTTCCCTTGCGGGTGGTAGGGACTTGTGCGGGAACTCATGACACCAGAGTTTTTCTTCAATTGGGCTATGAGCCTGTTATCAAACTCACCTCCCTGGTCATGGTGGATTCTTCCAGGAAATCCAAACTTAAGGGCATAGTCATTGAACAGGCAATCCGCTACTGTCTTGGCAGACTTTGACTTAGTGGCATATGCTTGAACAAAGCGGGTAAAGTGGTCAATAACCACTAATATGTATTCGTATCCGCCCTTACATTTATCCAAATGCAAGAAATCAATAGACACGAGCTCAAAGGGGTGGGTGGTCATAATGTTTGTTAGAGGAGCCCTTGTCTCTCTGCTTGGCTTCTTTTGTTTTAAGCAGGCACAAGATCTGGTGACATGGTGTTCAACGTCATCTCGCATTTGTGGCCAAAAGAAACGGTCTCCGATCAGTGATAAAGTGCGGTCCACACCCTGATGGCCCATTTTGTTATGCAACTCCTCAATCACGCGACCCTTATACTTATCAGGTAAGACAAGTTGAGTCTTTGTGGCTGTTTTTCTCCTCAGAATGCCATGTTCATCCACATGCAGCTTCTCCCATTCACGAAACAGACGTTTACTTTTGGCACTATAGGACATGATTGAGTGTAAGGATGGCTTTACACTGGTTATCATTTTAAATCTCATCACTGGCCCGATGTGTGGGTCATCGAGCTGACTCTGTCTGATTTCTGAAAGGGGAATGGGATCACAATGGGCAGTTTCGGTTGGCTGCTGTAAAGCAGCAGCTACTGTGCACAGTGGGGCATACTCCTGCTCTTCCACAGCCTGTATTAATGCAGCCACACAGTCAAATGACAGTTCTTCTGTGCATTGTTCCATTATTTCTTCCATTGGCATCCTGGAAAGACTGTCTGCATCTATATTCTCTTTACCTGGTCTGTATCTAATTGTAAAATTGTAATCAGCCAGTTCAGCTACCCATCTGCAACCGGTTGCATTGAGTTTGGCACTTGACATTACGTATGTAAGGGGATTATTATCACTGTAAACAACAAATGATGGAGCATAGTACAGGTAATCACGGAATTTCTCGGTTACTGACCACTTTAGAGCGAGAAACTCTAATTTTCCAGAATGAAGATGGTAATTTCTTTCAGCAGCAGTCAGTGTGCGAGACCCATAAGCTATTACGCGGAGTTTGCCCCCTTGCTCCTGATACAACACAGCTCCTAAACCTTGCCCCGATGCGTCAGTGTGTAGGATAAAGGGTTGTGAGAAATCTGGGAACCCAAGTATGGGGGGCCTAGCAAGACAATCAATCAGTTTCTCCAGTACCTCCTGGTGCTTGTCTGCCCACACAATAGGTTGGTTTGAAGGGGCACCTGTATGTTTTTTGTTATTTCGTGTTGACTGCTTCTGATCTTTTCTGTCTTGTGGCCCTGCAGTCTTCAGCAGGTTGTAAAGTGGCCCTGCTATCCTGGAGAAGTTTTTTATGTAATAACTGAGAAGTCCCAGGATGGCTCGTAATTGCCCAACAGTAGCCGGTCTCTTATCTTTCAGAGCCATCACAGCAGCAGTGTCAGCTGGGTCTATTCTGCTCCCTTCAGCTGATACAATTCTCCCCAGGTAACGTACCTCTGGCTTAAAGACTTCACATTTGCTTGGCTTGAGCTTTATTCCATAAGATCTTAGTTGCTGCAGCACCTTTCGGACATGTTCCATGTGATCTTCGAAGGAGTTACTAAACACCAAAGTATCATCCAAATAAGGGACACAGATTTTATCACGTAGGCCCCCTAGACACTCCTCCATACACCTTTGGAACGCTGCAGGGGCATTCATTAACCCAAAGGGAATTCTTACCCATTCATATAAGCCCCATGGTGTCACAAATGCAGTTAAAGGTCTACTCTCTTTTGACATAAAACCTTGGTGGTAGGCCTTACCCTGGTCAAGCAACGAGAACCACGAGTTCCCACCTAAACTGTCAAGGATGTCTTGGACCCTAGGAATGGGCTGCCGGTCTGGGTGGGTCTTTTTGTTTAGCTCTCTGTAGTCCACACAGAGACGTAGACTGCCATCTTTTTTTCGTACGCACACGACAGGTGATGAAATAAGAAGATGCTGATTTCTCAATCCACCCCTGAGCAATGAGGTCATGCAGGTAGTCTTTTAGTTCCTTATACAGAGGTTTAGGCACTGACAGGTAAGACCGTGCAACAGGGGCTGTATCTTTCAGGGATATTGTCATTTTTAGACTGTCAATACATCCTATGTCATCATCTGAACGGGAAAATGAGGAACATTCCTCTCTTAACATCTTGCGAACAATCTCTCTCTGAACTTCCCCTAGGTGGCTTAAATCTACAGCGGGGTCCCATTTTCCATCCATATCCTCTTCAACCCCAGACTGGACATGACTCACTGATGCATGGTTTTGGCCACACTGTTGATCTAAAAGAGAAACGGGATACACAGACTGTACCTCATGCGCAGTGCCAATGGTGGTTTTGCCTGGTAAGATTATGTCATGAGTTGAGGAGTTCTGTACATTCACCATGATGTAGGGAGAAGCACCTGCTTTTAACTGCACCACTGTTTCGTTCAATTGTAGCCCTTCTGGCCACTGGGGGTCAACATCTGGTTCAACTACCAAAGTCGTGTCTTCGTCCAGGGGTCTTGCTGACAGCCTGCATACGACATGGGTGGATGTCAGTCTGGGGATAACCGTTCTTTCCCGTGTGG
>NW_026944626.1:0-13219 GCF_034702125.1 Engraulis encrasicolus
ATCTAGAACATCTACTAATCCCATAGGGCCTACTAGGGACATGCTATTACTAGCCTACTAAATTGCTGCTACTACTGGCAGGCTGTGGGTAGGCCTTGCAGCAACCCAATGTGAGTAGGCTACCGGATGCGAGTCCCCGGATATCCGGCCGAGTATTTGCATGCATTTGCATTCATTTCCAACAACAGGAATGCTTTGCGATACCACATCTACCCTATGTGAGTTGCGCTGTGTGTGTGTCGCTTGACTGTCCCTGATTGTAGCCTACCATAACAACTCGGTCTCTGCACCCGCCGCAAATATCCACCACACCACCACGGGTCCTCTGATGTTGTGACCGTTTTAGGATTTTTTTTTCATATCTAATACTTGCACATTAAGAGTGACAATTGTATCATCATCATGGATGTTTTAACGATAGCCTATGTGCGAATACAGTCATGTTGAATTTAGGGTGGCCAAACCATGGCATGCCATGAAGAACGTGCATCACATTATTTAAACAGCTCGTGTAAACAGTTATTATCCTGAGTGCTCGTGTCTTTTTGGAGATCGGGGGCGGAGCAAAGAGATGGGAGAAATTAGTTGTGCGCATGCACACACACCTCTGCACAATATCCAGACACGAAGGCTCCAATATTTCAGCGCCCTGTTTGATTCTTTACTAACACTTTTAAGTTTACATAGCACAATCAAATGAATAGGTTATGCCTAAATGTACTAGGCTCTAGTCTCCAATGTGCCTGGTTTCACGTGTTGTTGGCATCACCAAATAATCTGCACAGCCTATGCGGCATAACTCAGACTTTACATTTAGACTGGTAAAGTGTCAAGCATGCTGTCATGCTCGTATGTTTATAATAAAAACAGGTACTCGCGGAGCTGAGGCTGATGTTCATTTATTATTAAGGGTGTTCATGATGCCGTTTTTTCAACCAGGTTGAAAATTTGCTAGGCAGCGAGCATGCTCACTGTGTCCGCGTGAAGCATCCTGGTTAGAATTGCCGTTCACGACGCAGTTGAAGGGAGTGACCTCTGCGCGGCAGTTGTGTCACATGGCGTTGAACCATCGCGGGAACAAAAGTTTCGTCAAGCAGCCACGCAGTACCAAAAGAGCTACTGCTGGGCAGAAGACCTCCATAATGTGAGGAATCTGCCGTGATTGGTGTTCATAGCTCATGTGATTCATGTGTGTGTAGTTGAACGTGCTTCATTTTCTACATGCTGAAATGCATTTCATGCTCAAATGCAGCATACTCAGAGTGGTATCATCCATATGTATGGTCGCACAACCCACTTACAACAGTAAAAATGAGAAACAAACCACCCTGTCGTCAGATGATCCATCTTCGCCACGTTAGGAATGTATGCCGTTGGTTACAAAACTAGTACTATTCCGCGCCGGGTTAGAGTAGTGGTTGCGCACCTGACTTCCATTCGTGATGTCCCCGGTTCAAAACGCAGGAAGTCTTTAGTTGCTGATGGTGAATGTGGAAACACACCTGTGAGTGACTTATGTTGTCTTTTATGTATGAAAGTGCACGAAACAGAGTGGCCTTTGTGGTTGGCGCGCCATAGTAAAGCTACATATTGAACACCTGGGTTCAATCCTCGCAGGATGGGTTGGCGCTGTTATGTCATTTTAAAACTGTCAAAACACAAAATGAAAAGCCTAAAGTGAGTACTAATTAACTGAATTAGGCCTATTACATGGAACTGAAGCCAAATCATCACAAATCAATGAACATGAGAAAATCATACAATTCATTTGAATCCACCAAGCTGGATCGCTCATTGGCACATGTACTCATGGCACATGCACATGGCACATGCACATGACCAGTTCTACATGTTTGGGCGCCAACATTTGTATGTAGCCATTATGGATTTTTAAATACGTTTCTAGGGATAAAATACCAAATACAACAAAATTGCAAAATTCTTATAATATAATGCCAAAATGGATTCTGACTGGCCTCTGCGCTCCTCCGTTGGTGCCCCTAGAGTGCAGTACCACCAGAAAAAAACCTCTCTAAAGTCATTTTGTGTTCATATGCTCAATTCAGAACAAAAAGCTGAAATCAGATCTGTGCCATGTTTCGGGGGCATATTGCTGCCATCAATCAGTGACAAGGCAATATGTACCCTGTAAGTGGCGGTTAAATCTAATATCAATATACCGGTGGCACCTAGGGTGTGGCCACGCAAAACGGCTGAACACGTCAGTTGTTCATATCTACACCCAATTCAGAGGTCTGGGGAGGGGACAAGCACACAGCTCATCTTGCCTGACCAGATGATCAAAGTTGGAGGATGGACATTCACACATCCATTGAGGCCCCAGCTAAATGCAGAAGGTGTGGTTTTTTTTGGCACAACACGTGTTATTATTTTGAGTACTTCTTCAGGTATTTTGGGTCTTCATTAAGACAGTACAGTTGGTGGATTCCAATATGCAGACTTCCGTCGTCCCTTGCTCACTTGCTTGCTTGTGATCTCATGATGATGTCAATGATGACAGAAAATGTTTCAATTTCTTGCAAAATCCCAATTTTACTGTCATTTTCTCATGGTGAATGAAAAACAGTCCCCCAAAAGTTGTTGTTGCTTGGCTGTCAGCCGGGAAACTTTATTGTTTTCTCCACGGAGGCGGGTCCAGGAGGCTGAGCGAGGCCACAAGCACAAGTGGAGGACGGGAGTGTGCATATTGGAATGCACACAATGTGAGAGGAGGCAGGAAATGAGCAATGAGCAGAAGGGGGAGTGTGAAAGGGGTAGATTTGGGAAATGGTGCTGGTGGTCTCTCAATTTTTTTTCCACAGTTGTATGAAAAGCCATATGTGGAGGGCTTAGCGAGCTCCACCACAAACGCCCACCCAGACCCTCTTTATGTTTGGAAGCCAGTTCAACTGATTATTACATTACATACTACATTGCATTTGTCAGACGCTTTATAACCAAAGCGACTTACAAAAGAGGAAAGGCAGTGTCCAGCAATGACCCCTGTTTATGAATGATGAATATTACCATTATTCAGATTGCTTTACAAAAGAGACATGGCCGTACTACCATTGAGGAGACAGAGGTCACGTCCTCTGTATTTTTTTTCCAGAAATGTAAAATGTATCTATGATGAAATCAATCTATGATCAACAATGATAAATACAGTTTGTATACGCCACCCCCACTGATCCTCAAGGCAGTGATTAATGAAAACAAACTGAAGAGTTTGACTGAAGAGTTTGAATCATTCTAAATGTACAGTATGCAGTACAGCACGCAGTATTTGACCACAGTATTTGAAAATATCACGTTACGGCCCTGAAAACAGAAATACGTATGTAAGGGCCAATTTTCTTACCAAACTTTTCCTTGGCCACGTGAGACAGAGTATGGCGTTTCAGACGCGCATTCCTGATTAAGCACGCACGGAGAGTGACATTAAAGTTGAGATGTTGTTTCCATTTATTGTCTACAATCCGGTTGACTTTCCATTTCATCAAATAAACAAAGAAATAAGCAGTAAAGCTTTGATAACGCTATTCTATGCGGTCGAAAACTGTATCCTGACCCACACTCTGTCTGCCAGGCACCTGTGAGTGTACCAATTAATTATGATCTGTGACTCGCGCCACCAATGCGTGTCAGAGGGAGTGGTTCACAGTGCCAAATCACTTCACAGGTGTGTAGGCGAGACGGAGTGTGTTCAGGTCCAGGTAAGTAAATAAGAAATAAATATAAAAACACAAGATGATTACAAACATAAAAGGTAAGTTTATAAAACATAAACAAACATCAGGTAAGTATTTAACTAACTAAAAGTCTTCCATTTACAGGGTTACAGGAAATAAGTCAAAAGTCACAAAAATCACAAATATGGCTCCAACAACGTATGAATCAAGACATAAAAAAGGAAGTGGGTGATGGAGGCATTTCTCAGAAGGTGTCTGTGAGGATATGTCTCAAGGCTCTGCGGACGTAAACGTTGGATTTTCACTTCTGCTTTAAGTCCATTGCATCAGTCGCTGTCACTGGCCGGGTGATTTTTGCCCTCAGGGTTGCCAGATGTGACCAGATGATTTCCAGCCCCAAAAATGTTCGAAACCCGTCTGGACTCTGGAGGCATGAACTCCTGCCCAATTTGAACTAAATTCTATTGATGTCTATGGCTATAACGCTATTTACGCTGATGCCGAAGACTCTGAAGACGGCTTAGGCCGAAATGTCTGTCTGTCATGCTAAAACGGCAAGAATTACACCCGGGAGTGCGGCTTTTTTACTAAACATGAACTTTGCTGTTTGCTCGCACCCTAAGACCTTGTAAGAAACAGTTGGGAGTTGAGCGCACTTTCTAAAAAAATACTATAAATCTACAGAAAAACCTGCCCACTACCCTTTTTACCTGCAGATAGGCCTCTCTAACAGCCCAGTGGGGCCAAATCTGGCAACAGTGTTGTAGGGAATTTTTTTTTTTTTTTTTATGTTTAATCCGGTGTCATAGCCGTGAATTTACCATTTGAATCGCATGAAGCCATCGCTTCACTTTAAAGAAAAGTAGTGCACACATGCAGGCGGTGAGTAGGCTATTGGCTTTTTCCAGTATAGTTTCTACCCCTATTGACATTGTTATGAGTGAATGTGTCATACATGTTCCCATACTGCACGCTGTGTGTGTGTGTGTGTGTGTGTGTGTGTGTGTGTGTGTGTGTGCGTGTGTGCGTGCGTGCGTGCGTGCGTGCGTGCGTGCGTGCGTGCGTGCGTGCGTGCGTGCGTGCGTGCGTGCGTGTTGGTGATCTTGTCAATATCTTATAGGCCTAAGTCTGTGTGTGTTAGTTTAACCCTATACTGCACGGTGTTGCCATATGGCAACATACCATTCTTTTGGCATTTCCTGGTATTTAAATATAAATAATAGCCACTGATTGATTTTTATATTGAAACTGTGACCTTGTTTTATCTAATGATGTGGTTTCTTGACATCACCTGACACCAAACACTGCCCCAGGCTCGCTCTTTCCCTCACTGTACATGAGCGTGTGTCCTTGACAGATTGTTCACACTTTTTGCAATATTTACATAATTAAAAAAAATATTGGGATGATCTATAGTTAGTCATGATCTGTTTTCACCATTTGTTTTGTTTTCAACTAAAATTATTTCCATTTTATGTTGAAAAATAGGTATGTTGCCATACGGCAACATTGTGCGGTAATGGAACAAGACGGTCAATAGGGAAAGTGTATTGATACAAATACCCAATTCTAATTGATTGATTAATTGATTTATTTATTGATTGAATGGTTGATAACTGATAATATTTATAATTAGTGTAAATGGCAGTCTGTAATGAACATTAAAAATGTTATAATAGGTGTAGAGAACTGTTTTATGAGCTTTCACTCTGAGTACATGTAGAAAAGCGAACAAGGCCTATGCAGCCTCCCCCAGACTGCCAGAGGAATACCAAAAAAATCCCCAAACCCCAGATTTGAGCATAAAGCTACTGTCATCTTGACCATTTGAAGCCTCCAAAATGTTTTGACTTCATGTGTATGTTATAATTAGGCTAATTAGCACACAACGTTTGTGCAAATCTGTCAACCCAATCAAAAATTATTGTACAAAGTCAACCATTTTGAAAGTCAGCCATTTTAAAAGCATAATCTCGAAATTTCAAACAGCTCATAAACCAATTATATTATTAACACACGAGATTTACTGCAAATCCAAGCACCCACTGAAAAGTTGTGGCGTAAACAAAAGGTAGGCCGTCTCGAAAGATTGACAACTTCAAAGTCAGCCATCTTGAAAAATTCAGCTATCTTTAAAGCACTGGCCTCACAATTTTACATGGCTTATTTACTCATTATAGAGTGTTATCACACAAGGTTTAGTGTAAATCCAAGCATCCATTCAAAAGTTATGACAAATAAACTGTCGGTTATGTTGAAAGATGCCTGGCCCGCAAATCGGCCATCTTGAATGTCGGCCATCTTGAAAGTGTTGGCTTCCAAAATTAAATCAGTTCATGTACATATTATAGACAGTTACCATACACATTTTTTGTGCAAATCTGTGCACAGATATTGTGTTAATACCTAATATATTCATTGGTGGTTGGTCAAAGTAATACCACTGAAATACTGTTTTTCGGGGATATAATAAACAGTATTCACTTGTTCTCTCAGGGGCAAAAATGTGTTAAATAACTCCCTTGAACTGTTGGGTAAACTTTCAATGTTTTTCTGAGATAAAAACAATTATGTTTCTATAAAATAATCCATAATGTTGTATGACCCTTGTTTGGTCTTGGAGGGAAAATGCACACTTGATCCTTTCCGTAACCGCACAATGTTGCCATATGGCAACAAACCTAAATGTACCCCCCAAAAAACTTTTTTTTGAAAAAAATTGCAAAAATGTCTTAAGAAGTTCATTTTATGTGACAAAAACCACAGTTAGATTTTTTTCCATGATGGGATAATAATGTGTGCAGTATAGGGTTAACAGGCAACTTTTGTTTATTTTTTATTTTTTTGAAAAATGAGCGTATGCCCACTCCAAATATTTTCCCAAAAGGTATCGCTGTTTGCTAGCTGTCTGCTGATGTTGCATAACCTTTTGGATGTTTTTGGGAATAAATAAAAATGTTTTTTTGAAATGTAAACAAAAGTTGCCCCCATTAGAATAGCTCATATCTCGGAAAGGGCTGAGCCAAAAAATGCGGCGTCACTGGGTACTGACAAGTCAAGGGTAGCGTGAGCAATACAACAGCACATTGAAATTGGCAGGAGTTGCCCTTTAACATTACAATGGACTGATAATAATAGCTATCAGTGTGACAACTTTGAGAATGGAAGGGCAACCTAAGCATCTTACAATATTGACAGTGGTCAAAATTGGTGAGGAACATCAATGAACTGTAATGAACATTGTTTTGTTGTGTTGTGTTGTGATGTGTATTTTAGAATGTGTTTTATACACAGGCTCTCGGTTGTGATAAAAAATAGCCAAATGGCCTTTATTACCGTAAAATATAGTATGTTGCATAAGAATAGTAGGATGGTAATCAAATTCAAATTCTTTATTAGACGATAGACCCTTGAGGGATAGACCCTTTTCGAGAGGGTCCTCAAAGTTCAGACATATACGCATACACTGAAGCTCTTCCTCACTACCACCAACCCCATGTTGCCCATCTCTAATCAAAAAGATGTACAAGAAGTTAGTACAACTTAATACCATGGATGAAAAGCAAATACTACAAATTAAACGTGTTTTGCTAGAATAGAACACCTTTTATTAACTTCAGAATACTCTACTGTGCTGGGACAGGACAAGATACCTTTTATTTTCTAAACTCTTGAACACTAAACATTTTGCTGGTAGAGCACAATTCCTTCAATCCACTTTAGACTACAGTATTTGTTGTTGTGTTATCATTGAACTGGATGCATTTAATTAACTAATGGTAATGTGGTAATGTGACATTACACCATTTATGGAAATGTGCATACAGTCCCAGGAAAAAGTTTGCGCACCCTTTGACATTTCTTACATTTCTGTCAAAATTGATCATAAAACATGGTCTGATCTTCCCGGAAATCTCAAGAAGGAACAATCAGAGTCTGCTTTAATTAATTCCACCCAAACATTTACATATTTTTATTGGTCATAAGGCCATAACATTCACAAGAGAGCAAGGCATAAGTAAGTACACCCTTGCATTAAGTAGGTTTTAACCCTCAGTTAGTGGCAATATCATCAACCAGACTTGTCCTGTAGTTGCACATCAGATTAACAAAACAATCTGTTTGTATCTTGTCTCCCTCTTCTTTAGAGAACTGCCTCTCGTCAGCAAGGTTTGTGGGATGTCTGGAGTGCATAGCTTTCTTGACTTCATGCCATATAATTTCAATTGTCTTTTGTCAGGGCTTTGACTGGGCTATTCCAGAATTTGTATTTCATTATTATTAAGTCATTCTATAAAGTCGATTTGCTTCTAAAGTATAGGTTTTTGTCACATTTCAGCACCCATACTCTTGTGTGCTTCAACTGTGTGACAGACTTCCTCGCGTTTCTTCTGTAAAATATCACAATAAACTTGAGTTCATTGTTCCACTGATAATAGCAAACTGTCAAGGGCCTGAGGCAGCAAGGTAGCCACATATAATGATGCTCCCGCCACCATACTCAGAAGAGGAGATGTAACCAAGAATAGCTAAAAATGGGATTCATTCTGCCAATCTAAAATTAATGGGGTTTCTGTCCAAAAAATATTGCTGCACCTTTGAGGTTTGCGAAAAAGCATTTAAATGCTTTATAGAATTACTGCAAAATATTCTGTAGACCAGCGTTGAAACCAAAGTTGAATTGTTCAGGGGAACACAAAATGTCATGTTTGGAGGAGAACTGGAGAACCACACCTTCACCAAAACATCATCTCCACCTTTGAGTATGGTAGCGGGAGCATCATTGTATGCGGCTACCTTGGTGCCTCAGGCCCTTTTCAGTTTGCTTTTTTCAGTGGAACAATGAACTCAGAAGTTTATCGAGATAATTTACAGAAAAAAAGTGAGGTAGTCTGTCACACAGTTGAAGCACACAAGAGGATGGGTGCTGAAATGTGACAACAACCCATACTTTAGAAGCAAATCGACTTTAGAATGGCTTCATAATAATGAAATACACATTCTGGAATAGCCCAGTCAAAGCCCTGACAAAAAACAATTGAGATTATATGGCATGAAGTCAAGAAAACTATGCACTCCAGACATCCTACAAACCTTGCTGACGAGAGGCAGTTTTCTAAAAAAGAGGGAGACCAGATACATCCAGATTGTTTTGTTAATCTGATCTGCAACTACAGGAAACATCTGGTTGACGTTATTGCGACTAACTTAGGGTTAAAACTCATTGAATGCAATGGTGTACTTACTTATGCCTTGCTGTGCTGTGAATGTTTACATCATATGGCCAATGAAAATATGAAAACTTATAAATGTTTGGGTTGAATTAGTTAAAGCAGACTCTGGTTGTTCCTTCTTGTGATTTCCGGGAAGATCAGACCAGGTTTTATCACCAATTTTGACAGAAAGGTAAGACATTTCACAGGGTGTACAAACTTTCTCCTGGGACTGTATATCCCACCTTCCCTCAAGTTGAATAAGTTAATTGTGCTTTCTCCTGTTTCTCTGTCTCCAATCTACCATGTACCCATTAAATCGAATGGGTCCAGCTAGATCACAATTGCAAAACAGACATTAGCTGTTAGATGTAAATTAATTAATATACATAATATTGTAATGAGTAGCTACAGCAGATGAGACACACAAAAGGGCCAAATCACGTCATAAGTTTTGAATAAAAATGGGCAATGTGTGACCACCCGTCCCGCGTAGCGTGTGCGCGCACAGCGTTTCAAGCCCAAATCATGCGTCCCGCGAATTGACCGTTTGTCCCGCATAATCAAGTGTGCTCAAAGAAAAAAAAAGTCTGTATCCATGAAACATAGGCAGTCACACGGGGGTTACAAGACCAACCTGCATCAAAGCAAGTCAGCGGTGGGATATAACTTCGTTCCATGCTACTTTGTAACACCTTGCCCTCGCAAGCTGACCGATTCTTCATTATGCGTTCTATATTATGAAAGCTAACCGCGAGTAGGCTGACTTTCTGTTCAGTTAGGAGAGTCCAACAACACTGTGCCACCTTGGATCAATGTGAAAACAGACACTAGTCCATGACTTTTTTCCATGGTCCATGGTTGTGCGTGCACGCCAGGGTCTGTCCCACATTGTCCCTCCGAAGCATACCCCTTGTCCCCCCTTGGACTTATTGCCAGGTGGTCACCCTATGATGAGGCTGCTGTTGGGATGATGATAACTTATTGGGAAGCCCCGGTCAGTTTGCCACCTCTGAGAAAATAAAACCTGGACATTTCAATACTAGTCAATCCCTTTGATGTAGACAATGGCTCCCTTCATTCAGTGTTCAGGGAAACAGTGTTACTTAACCCCTTTAAAGTAAGAGCACATCGAAGTGTTAAATGTTTCCATCAAATTATGCACTGAAGTGTGTGCACTAGGCACTAAACACCAGTGCAGTGACACAAGTGCACAATTTAAGACACAGAAATTGTTTTCCTGTGCTCAATAGCTGATTCAGGGCTGGTTGAATCAAACTAGTGGCAGGGTTGTTTACTTTCTGAACCTGGAATTGACACAGCTGATTATTTGTGGGTTTTTTTTTGTTTTGCTTTGTTTTGTTTTCCATTGGACATTTGTATTGTTTCCTAATCCAGGTTGAAGCAACCATGGATATTAACGTGGGATTCCTTATTCTAACAGCATCACTGTGTCTATATCGAGGTATGTATACGCATGTATGTTGTTTGTACAGTTTGTGTGTATATAGGCCTATACTGTATAGTGTATGACAGTCTCTTATGAATTTACTAAACTTTCTCATTTTGACATCAGTAATATTCAGCGTCAAAAATGAAGTGAAGCAGGTAGGCTGGTTTGAGAAAGAAAAGTATTGCTGTATATAGAAATATAAGCTGACAATCCATAACCTGCAAAAAAAAATTGTGTGAGAGCATGAGTTAATTTCACAGACTAATATGAGAGCAACCTGCTAGATTGGTGCAAAAACATAGAAAGTCAAGGCAGGTGGATTGGACATTTCCTGGTCCAACGATGTGTCTTCTTATTGTGTTTGTCTTATGTCAGTGTCTGCTGAACCTGGACTTCCTGGTCCTCCTGGACCTACTGGACCTGAGGGACCTAGGGGATTGCCTGGGATTCCTGGAGCTCCTGGAAAGGATGGACCTAGGGGACCGTCTGGGCGTACTGGAGATCGTGGGTTTCCTGGATCTCCTGGAGCTTCTGGGCTTCCTGGTGTTCCAGGAAAATGCACCTGCTCTGAAGGGGGTAAGGTGCATGGTTTTAGGGTGCAGTTGTGCTGTTCCCATTGAACTACATGCATGCTTGTGCTGTAGCCTCTTACTGCAGATGGGGTCGCCGGCGGGCCTACTCACTATTTGCTGAAAATACTCAACTACATTATAACAACATTGCTATGACATTACCGAGAGCCTTAATTAACAGACATAGCCATTACAGTCTTGGTGACAGTTGGTTATAGGGTCATTCCATGTCAATTCACACGATTCCCTAGAATTTCCCCAGGTGACCCTCTCTGATTTGCCTGATACCTCACATACAGGTACCGTATGGTCATTTTGTCCCAAAGCTGTTTTTGAGTCCCTCATTTTCTGTCATTTAAAGTCTGAGTGCCTTAAAACTTTTGGAATGCACCGTACAGTTCCCAAATATGATGGAAAATCAATTATAACTCCAAAAGCATATATGGTTTCCAAGTTTTGGAACCCCAAAATGGCAAGACTTTTCATCACGCTTTTCACAAATTCAGTTTTCAAGGCTTAATATAGCCTCAAATAATCAAGGTATGATATCTGTAAGTACATCATATGGTAGACAGGGTGATAAAGAGGGAGCATAGTGATTTTTAGGCCTGGATCTTCCTTCAAATTAAAGCTAGAGGTGTCAAAATGTGCTCGGGAATTTTGTGTGCGATTCACAGGCCTGAAAAGTGGGCGTGGCACCCAAACTTTGGAGGGCTTCATCTCCACAACCGTTGGACGTATGATGGTAATACTTTGGATTCTTTCAATTGACATCAAAAGGTACCTGTATGTGAGGTATCATGTAAATCGGAGAGGGTCACCTGCAGGGAGGGCGTGTGAATTGACATGGAATGACCCTATAACATAGCCTCTGCGCTAAGGGGTGAATTGCAAGACAGAACTTGTCAGCTATATAGCCTTAAAACGATAGTCCACCATTTCTATATTACTTGGAGGTATAAATTGTGTCGACAGAAGCTGGAAGAAGAGTAGAAAGGTATACTCTTAGAGGTAGAACATTAGACTAGAGGTGACCCCCCTTTTCACGGCAATCCGTGGCAGCCATTTTTTTTAGGTAGACATGAGAAATGGAAATGAATGGAGAGGAGGCTCACCTCTGTCAAAAAATGTCTTAATAATGTGAAAATGTCCATCAACACAATATACAAGGACAATAGTTAAAGTGTGTTGCTAAATATCTACATAATAAATATAAGCTGATTTTCAAATGTATTTTATCAACTAAGTAGATATTTAGCCTGTCATTTCAAATCTGGTCTTTGACTAACGTGTTACTTCATATTCACACAGTTTTTTTTGACAGAACTTGTCAGCTATATAGCCTTAAAACGATAGTCCACCATTTCTCTATTACTTGGAGGTATAAATTGTGTCGACAGAAGCTGGAAGAAGAGTAGAAAGGTATACTCTTAGAGGTAGAACATTAGACTAGAGGTGACCCTGCCCCCCTTTTCACGGCAATCCGTGGCAGCCATTTTTTTAGGTAGACATGTGAAATGGAAATGAATGGAGAGGAGGCTCACCTCTGACAAAAAATGCTTTAATAATTTGAAAATGTCCATCAACACACTATACAAGGGAAATAGTTGAAGTGTGTTGCTAAATATCTACATACATATGTAGCGCCCCCTACAATAGACTTCGTAGGTGTAGCGCCCCCTGCAGTAAAGACTACGCCACCCCTTGAATTTCACACTTTGAGAGCAAGGGGAACTCTGTCCCAAAAATCCACACAACAACGGTAATTAGGAAAAGTATAAAAATACAGGTTTTATTAAATACACATTAAAAATTTATCAGAAGTGTTGCAACAGGTTAACATAAATAAACAAATACATTGGGGGAGATTGGGGGAGAGTTTGGACAAAGACACACTGGGTCCTACAATGCCCGGGTCGGCGCTAGCCTACCGGGCCGCACAGAGGGAACTGTCAGGGCCAGCCTCGTAATACACACGTGAAGGGAAATGACCCCTAAGGCAGAACACAAATAGTCCAAAGTATTTAGCACTGCAACCCCTGTTACACACGAGTGGGGCAAATAAACCCATAAGGTGGCACACAGTCAAGAGTCTCACACACTGACTCAGATAGATCTCACACACTTCACTACACACTCAGGTGACTGTTTCAACAAGGAGGCTGTGTACCCTGGACGCTCGATCATAAGGGGCCAGTAGGACTGGACTAGTGGGCTACCGGGAGCTAAAGGGGATCGGATCCAGTGTGAATTTGGGAGGGACAGACTAACAAGGGAAGAGGAAACAAA